>NW_026291019.1:802500-869806 GCF_023373465.1 Oncorhynchus keta | reverse complement strand
TGCCTCCACCAACCCAATACTATTTTTATTTTATTTTACTAGGCAAGTCAGTTAAGAACAAATTCTTATTTTCAATGATGGCCAAGGAACAGTGGGTTAACTGCCTGTTCAGGGGCAGAACGACAGATATGTACCTTGTCAGCTCGGGGATTTGAACTTGCAACCTTTCGGTTACTAGTCCAACACTCTAACCACTAGGCTACCCTGTCGTGGGAAGTAGTGAACGATTGAACATTTGAGGAAAAGGAGTTATTCTAGGGATACACCCAAATCAATCAGAGTTGTAGACTAAATTAATCAAATATTTAGTTTAATAATTAACTATGATTAATATTTCTTGTGTCCAACAGGACAAAGCTATTCCGTTCCCCTCCACCTTCCTGGAGTCCCCAGGTCAAAAGTCTCCCGGGACCGCTTTACTGCTGGGTCTGGTTGACTGCAGGAAAACACCGGGGCAGAGTGGAACTGAGAGAGGAGAAGAAGAGAAGGAAGAGGGAGATTTGATTTCATTAAGTAAGAACCATGGTGTGTAGATTAGACTACAGTGCTTCTGAAATGATAGCGGAGGTGCATAAAGATGGCTGCCTGCATTACTTACCACAAATTATTCCTTTTGCTGAGTTCACTGTATTCTACTTTGCTGTCCTTTACTAGTGGTATGGTCATTAGCACAGTAAACATGATCCCAATTTTAGCTTCAAGATGTCGGCAATTTGAAAAACCAAAAAAGTAGATTGTTCAATGTTCCAATAAATCAACACAATGTCGCTCACCGTAGTTTCAGAACTCAGTGGATAGTGCTAAAACAATGACGTCATATCAGAATCCTGCCATCTTTATGCACTTTAGTCATTCATTTAATAATTATATATTGATGAAAATATCGGTCATTCCACCGATATTTAAGTGTACCTTGGTCCAAAAATATTTTTCACCTAATTTTAAACATTCTGTCATGTACATCTAAATACATGTATTTTCTTCTATCTCAAAACATTGAATTAAAATATGACTATACCAAGTGCCTATGTGCCAAATAAAGTAACATGCTGACCACACTGCTCGCGTCACATGCACATAAATGGTCAAGTTCATCAAGTTTGCGGACGACACAACAGTGGTAGGCTTGATTACCAACAACGACGAGACGGCCTACAGGGAGGAGGTGAGGGCCCTCGGAGTGTGGTGTCAGGAAAATAACCTCACACTCAACGTCAACAAAACTAAGGAGATGATTGTGGACTTCAGGAAACAGCAGCGGGAGCAGCCCCCTATCCACATCGATGGAACAGTAGTAGAGAAGGTAGCAAGTTAAGTTCCTCGGCATACACATCACAGACAAACTGAATTGGTCCACCCACACAGACAGCATCGTGAAGAAGGCGCAGCAGCGCCTCTTCAACCTCAGGAGGCTGAAGAAATTCGGCTTGTCACCAAAAGCACTCACAAACTTCTACAGATGCACAATCGAGAGCATCCTGGCGGGCTGTATCACCGCCTGGTACGGCAACTGCTCCGCCCACAACCGTAAGGCTCTCCAGAGGGTAGTGAGGTCTGCACAACGCATCACCGGGGGCAAACTACCTGCCCTCCAGGACACCTACACCACCCGATGTTACAGGAAGGCCATAAAGATCATCAAGGACAACAACCACCCGAGCCACTGCCTGTTCACCCTGCTATCATCCAGAAGGCGAGGTCAGTACAGGTGCATCAAAGCTGGGACCGAGAGACTGAAAAACAGCTTCTATCTCAAGGCCATCAGACTGTTAAACAGCCACCACTAACATTGAGTGGCTGCTGCCAACACACTGACTCAACTCCAGCCACTTTAATAATGGGAATTGATGGGAAATGATGTAAAATATATCACTAGCCACTTTAAACCATGCTACCTAATATAATGTTTACATACCCTACATTATTCATCTCATATGTATATGTATATACTGTTCTCTATATCATCTACTGCATCTTTATGTAATACATGTATCACTAGCCACTAACTATGCCACTTTGTTTACATACTCATCTCATATGTATATACTGTACTCGATACCATCTACTGTATCTTGCCTATGCCGCTCTGTACCATCACTCATTCATATATCTTTATGTACATATTCTTTATCCCCCAACACTTGTGTGTATAAGACAGTAGTTTTGGAATTGTTAGTTAGATTACTTGTAGGTTATTACTGCATTGTCGGAACTAGAAGCACAAGCATTTCGCTACACTCGCATTAACATCTGCTAACCATGTGTATGTGACAAATAAAATTTGATTTGAATTCCGATGGGCCACAGGTTTACATACACTAAGTTGACTGTGCCTTTAAACAGCTTGGAAAATTCCAGAAAATTATGTCATGGCTTTAGAAGCTTCTGATAGGCTAATTGACATAATTTGAGTAAATTGGAGGTGTACCTGTGGATGTATTTCAAGGCTTACTTTCAAACTCTGTGCCTCTTTGCTTGACGTCATCGGGGGGGAAAAAGAAATCCGCCAAGATCTCAAAGAAAATTGTAGACCTCCACGAGTCTGGTTCATCCTTGGGAGCAATTTCCAAACGTCTGAAGGTACCACGTTCATCTGTACAAACAATAGTATGTAAGTATAAACACCATGGAACCATGCAGCCGTCATACCGCTGAGGAAGGAGACACATTCTGTCTCCTAGAGATGAACGTACTTTGGAGCGAAAAGTGCAAATAAATCTCAGAACAACAGCAAAGGACCCTGTGAAGATGCTGGAGGAAACAGGTACTAAGTATCTATATCCACAGTGAAACGAGTCCTATATCAACATAACCGCTCAGCAAGGAAGAAGCCACTGCTGCAAAACAGCATAAAAAAAATCCAGACTCTGGGGACAAAGGTTGTACTTTTTGGAGAAATGTCCTCTGGTCTGAGGAAACAAAAATAGAACTGTTTGGCCATGGTGACCATCTTATGTTTGGAGTAAAAAAGGGGGGAGGCTTGCAAGCCGAAGAACACCATCCCAATTGTGAAGCTCTGGGGTGGCAGCATCTTGTTATGGGGTGCTTTGCTGCAGGAGGGACTGGTGCACTTCACAAAATTGATGGCATCATGAGAAAGGAAAATTATGTGGATATATTGAAGCAAGACATCAGTTAAGTTAAAGCTTGGTCGGAAATGGGTCTTCCAAATGGACAATGACCCCAAGCATACTTCCAAAGTTTTGGCAAAATGGCTTAAGGACAACAAAGTCAAGGTATTGGAGTGGCCAACACAAAGCCCTGACCTCAATCTTATTGAACATTTGTGGGCAGAACTAGGAAAAAGCATGTGTGAGCAAGGAGGACTACAAATCTGAGTTCACCCAACTTGTTGTGGGAAGCTTGTGGAAGGCTACCCAAAATGTTAAACAATTTAAAGGCAATGCTACCAAATACGAATTGAGTGTATGTATACTTCTGACAATGTGATGAAAGAAATTAAAGCTGAAATAAGTCATTCTCTCTACTATTATTCTGACATTTCACATTCTTAAAATAAAGTGGTGATCCTAACTGATCTAAGACAGGGAATTTCTACTTGGATTAAATGTCAGGAATTGTGAAAAACAGAGTTTAAATGTGTTTGGGTAAGGTGTATGTAAACTTCAGACTTCAACTGTATTTAGTTATACGCAAAACAACTGTTGACATGATTATTGTTTGAATCCCCACCAACCATTTCCCACATTCTTTATGGGAGAAATATTGTTTCATTATCCACTTTTGGATGTTGGCGTTTTGGCGGCAAATTCTCTCTCTACACACAAAGGATTTTTGACTTCTCGATACTGCCGCGCACGAGAGAGAGTTTATGACCGGTCGTTAAAGTCCTTCCTCTCGGGGGGGGGGGCACTCTGATCATCAACCGGGAGGGAAAGTCATGACAGCAGTGAGTTAGGGAAACTGAAAGTATGAATCTTAGAAATAGTTTTCACATAATTTCATGTCTGAATTTCAGAGTCAAATATGCTAATCAAATAACAACTAACATGGTTCTCACTCAATTTAATGCATTTATCAAAGTCCCATTGGTTAACCTGCTATTCATTCACTTTGTTTCACAGCGGACAGCCCTAACCGTTGCTCTCTCAGTGGGAGGGGCTTATCATCTGGGGAGCCTCAACATCAACATGATGCTGACAAGACGTCTCTCCAGAAGAGTCTCTCCAGATCAGAACATCTTAGTAAACACCAGCAGAAACTTACAGGGAAGAAACCACACCACCGCTGTTCTGACTGTGGGAAGAGTTTTGCTAAACAGACAGAATTGATAATTCACCAGCGGCTTCACACTGGAGAGAGGCCTTATAGCTGTGATCAGTGTGGGAAGAGCTTTAATCAATCAGGACACCTGACTACACACCAGCGCATACACACAGGAGAGAAGCCTTATAGCTGTGATTGGTGTGGGAAGGGCTTCAATCAATCAGGAGCACTGACTACACATCAACGCATACACACTGGAGAGAAGCCTTATAGCTGTTATCATTGTGGGAAGAGCTTCAGGATGTCAGGAGATCTGACTGCACACCAGCACATACACACAGGACAGAAGCCTTATAGCTGTGATCAGTGTGGGAAGAACTTCAATCGTTCAGGACAACTGACTACACACCAGCGAATACACACAGGAGAGAGGCCTTATGGCTGTGTTCAGTGTGGGAAGAGCTTCAATCGTTCAGGACACCTGACTACACACCAGCGCATACACACAGGAGAGAAGCCTTATAGCTGTGATCAGTGTGGGAAGAGCTTCAATCATTCAGGATCCCTAATTACACACCAGCGCATACACACAGGAGAGAAGCCTTATAGCTGTGATCAGTGTGGGAAGAGCTTCATTCTTTCAGGATCTCTAATTACACACCAGCGCATACACACAGGAGAGAGGCCTTATGGCTGTGATCAGTGTGGGAAAAGCTTCAATCATTCAGGACACCTGACTACACACCAACGCATACACACAGGAGAGAGGCCTTATAGCTGTGATCAGTGTGGGAAGAGCTTTAATCATTCAGGAACCCTGAGCGAACACCAACGCACACACACAGGAGAGAAGCCTTATAGCTGTGATCAGTGTGGGAAGAGCTTCAATCAATCAGGACACCTGACTATACACCAACGCTTACACACAGGAGAGAAGCCTTATAGCTGTGATCAGTGTGGGAAGAGTTTCAATCAATCAGGAGACCTAACAGCACACCAGCGCATACACACAGGCGAGAAGCCTTACAGCTGTGATCAATGTGGGAAGAGCTTCAATCGTTCAGGAAACCTGACTGCACACCAGCGCATACACACAGGAGAGAAGCCTTATAGCTGTGATCAGTGTGGGAAGAGTTTCAATCATTCAGGAGCCCTGATTACACACCAGCGCATACACACAGGAGAGAAGCCTTATAGCTGTGATCAGTGTGGGAAGAGCTTCAATCGTTCAGGATACCTGACTATACACCAGCGCATACACACAGGCGAGAAACCTTATAACTGTGATCAGTGTGGGAAGAGCTTCAGGAATTTAGGACACCTGACTATACACCAGCGCATACACACAGGAGAGAGGCCTTATAGCTGTGATCAATGTGGAAAGAGTTTTGCTCGAGATTTCACCCTGACCAAACACCATCTCACACACACTGGAGAGAAACCTTATAGCTGTGATCAGTGTGGGAAGAGTTTCAGGACGTCAGAACACCTGACTAAACACCAACGCATACACACAGGAGAGAAACCTTATAGCTGTGATCAGTGTGAGAAGAGTTTTTCTCAAGATTCCAGCCTGACTACACACCAGCTCACACACACTGGAGAGAAACCTTACTCTTGTCTATGTGGAAAGAGCTTTGCTTATTCAGGGTCATTGAAAAAACACCAGAAAGCTCAAACATGTTTTCTTTCATCTCCCTCCTCTACAGCACCGGTTCCAGATCCCTAAATACAGTTTCAATAGAAAACATATTGTGAAGAGTCATCCATCTCCCATTCTCTAACAGTTTACTAAGTCTGATTACCATGGTAACCTGTAGATAATATGCAGCTCTGGATCCATATGTCTCGGAGTAGGAGTGGTGTGTGGTGGGGTGGGGGTGTTCAGAGCTATATCTTGTTTAATTAATTCCTATTATCCATTAAATAACTTTTATGTAGAATAATATTTCAACAATACCAGGTGTGTATTCATGTGTGGGGGAAATGTTGTCTGAAGAGAAATTGTTCATCTTGTCTTATACAATCATTGGTTCCTGTAGATGCTGGGTAGATATGTGAGGGGGAGATGGTCATGAACCCTCAGACCTTTTGGCAGAATGACCAGAAGAGGTTGTGTAAGTTAAGATAGATGACGCCAGTCACATGCATGAACCAAATGTTAATGATGAATTCATGATGAATAATGTAAATCATGCAAATATAACTTGTCTGTGTAAGCAGTATATAAGAGAATTAACGGGACTCCCCCGAAAGAGCTCCTGACCGATGTGTACTCTGGTGCATTATGTTTGTTGCAATCTCTCCAGCTTGCTGATATAAAATAATTATTCATTAAAGTTTGACTGAGTTCTTGGTAGTAATTTCCACGATACATGTATTCAATACAAAAACACATTAAATCCTTTATCTTTTGGGAAGGAGATGTCGCACAGCATGAGGACTATGGTCACACCATTCATGTGTGGGGTTGCTTCTCAGCCAAGGGAGTGGACTCACTCACAGTTTTGCCTAAGAACACAGCCATGAGTAAAGAATGGTACCAACACATCCTCCGAGAGCAACTTCTCCCAACCATCCAGGGAACGGTTTGGTGACGAACAATGCCTTTTCCAGCATGATCCTGGAGCACCTTGCCTTAAGGCAAAGTGGCTCGGGGAACAAAACATCGATATTTTGGGTCCATGGCCAGGAAACTCCCCAGACCTTAATCCCATTGAGAACGTGTGGTCAATCCTCAAGAGGCGGGTGGACAAACAAAACCCCACAAATTCTGACAAACTCGAATCATTGATTATGCAAGAATGGGCTGCCATCAGTCAGGATGTGGCCCAGAAGTTAATTGACAGCATGCCAAGGCGGATTGCAGAGGTCCTGAAAAAGAAGGGCCAACACTGCAAATATTGACTCTTTGCATCAACTTCATGTAACTGTCAATAAAAGCCTTTGACATTTATGAAATGCCTGTAATTATACTTCAGTATTCCATAGTAACATCTGACAAAAATATCTAAAGACACTGAAGCAGCAAACTTTGTGGAAATTAATATTTGTGTCATTCTCAAAACTTTTGGCCACGACTCTATGTAAAAACTGCATCCAGAAGCCATGGATTACAGGCAACATATGCACTGAACAAAAGGGTGGAGCTGCTGTTTTCAAGGAGCGAGGCTCTAACCCGGAAGCTTATAAGAAATCCCGCTATGCCCTCTGATGAACCATCAAACGGGCAAAGCATCAATACAGGACTAAGATCGAATCGTACTACTCCGGCTCTGATGCTCATCGGATGTGGCAGGGCTTGAAAACTATTACGGACTACAAAGGGAAACCCAGCCGCGAACTGCCCTGTGAGGCGAGCGTACCAGACGAGCTAAATGCCTTTTATGCTCGCTTTGAGGCAAGCAACACTGAAGCATGCATGAGAGCACATGTTGTTCCAGATGACCCTGTGATCACACTCTCCGTAGCCGATTTGAGCAAGACCTTTAAACAGGTCAACATTCACAAAGCTGCTGGGCCAGACGGATTAGCAAGATGTGTACTCAAAGCGTGTGCGGACAAACTGGCAAGTGACTTCAGTGACATTTTCAATCTCTCCCTGACCGAGTCTGTAATACCTACATGTCTCAAACAGACTAGCATAGTCCCTGTGCCCAAGAAAGGTAACCTGCCTAAATGATTACCGCCCCGTAGTACTCACGCCGGTAGCCATGAAGTGCTCTGAAAGGCTAGTCATGGCTCACATCAACACCATCATCAAATCAAATCAAATCACATTTTATTTGTCACATACACATGGTTAGCAGATGTTAGTGCGAGTGTAGCGAAATGCTTGTGCTTCTAGTTCCGACAATGCAGTAATAACCAACAAGTAATCTAGCTAACAATTCCAAAACTACTACCTTATAGACACAAGTGTAAGGGGATAAAGAATATGTACATAAAGATATATGAATGAGTGATGGTACAGAGCGGCATAGGCAAGATACAGTAGATGGTATTGAGTGCAGTATATACATATGAGATGAGTATGTAAACAAAATGGCATAGTTAAAGTGGCTAGTGATACATGTATTACATAAGGATGCAGTAGATGATATAGAGTACAGTATATGCGTATACATATGAGATGAATAATGTAGGGAACATTATATTAGGTAGAATTGTTTAAAGTGACTTGTGATATATTTTACATCATTTCCCATTATTAAAGTGGCTGGAGTTGAGTCAGTGTGTTGGCAGCAGCCACTCAATGTTAGTGGTGGCTGTTTAACAGTCTGATGGCCTTGAGATAGAAGCTGTTTTTCAGTCTCTCGGTCCCAGCTTTGATGCACCTGTACTGACCTCGCCTTCTGGATGATAGCGGGGTGAACAGGCAGTGGCTCGGGTGGTTGCTGTCCTTGATGATCTTTATGGCCTTCCTGTGACATCGGGTGGTGTAGGTGTCCTGGAGGGCAGGTAGTTTGACCCTGGTAATGCGTTGTGCAGACCTCACTACCCTCTGGAGAGCCTTACGGTTGTGGGCGGAGCAGTTGCCGTACCAGGCGGTGATGCAGCCCGACAGGATGCTCTCGATTGTGCATCTGTAGACGTTTGTGAGTGCTTTTGGTGATAAGCCGAATTTCTTCAGCCTCCTGAGGTTGAAGAGGCGCTGCTGCGCCTTCTTCACGATGCTGTCTGTGTGGGTGGACCAATTCAGTTTGTCTGTGATGTGTATGCCGAGGAACTTAAAACTTACTACCCTCTCCACTACTGTTCCATCGATGTGGATAGGGGGGTGTTCCCTCTGCTGTTTCCTGAAGTCCACAATCATCTCCTTAGTTTTGTTGACGTTGAGTGTGAGGTTATTTTCCTGACACCACACTCCGAGGGCCCTCACCTCCTCCCTGTAGGCCGTCTCGTCGTTGTTGGTAATCAAGCCTACCACTGTTGTGTCGTCCGCAAACTTGATGATTGAGTTGGAGGCGTGCGTGGCCACGCAGTCGTGGGTGAACAGGGAGTACAGGAGAGAGCTCAGAACGCACCCTTGTGGGGCCCCAGTGTTGAGGATCAGCGGGGTGGAGATGTTGTTGCCTACCCTCACCACCTGGGGGCAGCCCGTCAGGAAGTCCAGTACCCAGTTGCACAGGGCGGGGTCGAGACCCAGGGTCTCGAGCTTGATGACGAGCTTGGAGGGCACTATGGTGTTAAATGCCGAGCTGTAGTCGATGAACAGCATTCTGACATAGGTATTCCTCTTGTCCAGATGGGTTAAGGCAGTGTGCAGTGTGGTTGAGATTGCATCGTCTGTGGACCTATTTGGGCGGTAAGCAAATTGGAGTGGGTCTAGGTTGTCAGGTAGGGTGGAGGTGATATGGTTCTTGACTAGTCTCTCAAAGCACTTCATGATGACGGAAGTGAGTGCTACGGGGCGGTAGTCGTTTAGCTCAGTTACCTTAGCTTTCTTGGGAACAGGAACAATGGTGGCCCTCTTGAAGCATGTGGGAACAACAGACTGGGATAGGGATTGATTGAATATGTCCGTAAACACACCAGCTAGCTGGTCTGCGCATGCTCTGAGGGCGCGGCTGGGGATGCTGTCTGGGCCTGCAGCCTTGCGAGGGTTGACACGTTTAAATGTTTTCCTCACGTCGGCTGCAGTGAAGGAGAGTCCACATGTTTTAGTTGCGGGCAGTGTCAGTGGCACTGTATTGTCCTCAAAGCGGGCAAAAAAGTTATTTAGTCTGCCTGGGAGCAAGACATCCTGGTCTGTGACGGTGCTGGTTCTCTTTTTGTAATCCGTGATTGACTGTAGACCCTGCCACATACCTCTTGTGTCTGAGCCGTTGAATTGAGATTCTACTTTGTCTCTATACTGACGCTTAGCTTGTTTGATTGCCTTGCGGAGGAAATAGTTACACTGGTTGTATTCGGTCATGTTTCCAGTCACCTTGCCCTGATTAAAAGCAGTGGTTTGCGCTTTCAGTTTCACGCGAAAGCTGCCATCAATCCACGGTTTCTGGTTTGGGAATGTTTTAATCGTTGCTATGGGAACGACATCTTCAACACACGTTCTAATGAACTCGCACACCGAATCAGCGTATTCGTCAATGTTGTCGTCTGACGCAATACGGAACATATCCCAGTCCACGTGATGGAAGCAGTCTTGGAGTGTGGAATCAGATTGGTCAGACCAGCGTTGAACAGACCTCAGCGCGGGAGCTTCTTGTTTTAGTTTCTGTCTGTAGGCAGGGATCAACAAAATGGAGTCCTGGTCAGCTTTTCCGAAAGGAGGGCGGGGCAGGGCCTTATATGCGTCACGGAAGTTGGAATAGCAATGATCCAAGGTTTTTCCCGCCCTGGTTGCGCAATCGATATGCTGATAAAATTTAGGGAGTCTTGTTTTCAGATTAGCCTTGTTAAAATCCCCAGCTACAATGAATGCAGCCTCCGGATATATGGATTCCAGTTTGCAAAGAGTCAAATAAAGTTCGTTCAGAGCCATCGATGTGTCTGCTTGGGGGGGAATATATACGGCTGTGATTATAATCGAAGAGAATTCCCTTGGTAGATAATGCGGTCTACATTTGATTGTGAGGAATTCTAAATCAGGTGAACAGAAGGACTTGAGTTCCTGTATTTTGTTTTGGCCACACCACGTCACGTTAACCATAAAGCATACGCCCCCGCCCCTCTTCTTACCAAAAAGATGCTTGTTTCTGTCGGTGCGATGCGTGGAGAAACCAGCTGGCTGCACCGTCTCCGATAGCGTCTCTCCAGTGAGCCATGTTTCCGTGAAGCAAAGAACGTTACAGTCTCTGATGTCCCTCTGGAATGCTACCCTTGCTCGGATTTCATCAACCTTGTTGTCAAGAGACTGGACATTGGCGAGGAGAATGCTAGGGAGTGGTGCACGATGTGCCCGTCTCCGGAGTCTGACCAGAAGACCGCTTCGTTTTCCCCTTTTTCGAAGTCGTTTTTGGGGTCGCCGGCTGGGATCCATTCCGTTGTCCTGGGTGAAAGGCAGAACACAGGGTCCGCTTCGCGAAAATCATATTCTTGGTCGTACTGATGGTGAGTTGACGCTGCTCTTATGTTCAGTAGTTCTTCTCGACAGTATGTAATGAAACCTAAGATGACCTGGGGTACCAATGTAAGAAGTAACACGTAAAAAAAAAAAAAAAACTGCATAGTTTCCTAGAAACGCGAAGCGAGGCGGCCATCTCTGTCGGCGGCGGAAATCACTTTGTGCGCCGGAAATCCTAGACCCACTCCAATTCGCATACCGCCCCAACAGATCCCCAAATGATGCAATCTCAATCGCATTCCACCCTGCCCTTTTCCACCTGGAGAAAATGAACACTCAGGGGTGCGTGCTTAGTCCCCTCCTGTACTCACTGTTCACCCACGACTGTGGCCAAGCACGACTCCAACATCATTAAGTTTTCTGACGATACAACAGTGGTAGGCCTGATCACCGACAATGAAGAGACAGCCTATATGGAGGTCAGAGACCTGGCAGTGTGGTGCCACGACAACAACCTCTCCCTCAATGTGAGAAAGACGAAGAAGCTGATCGGGGACTATAGGAAAAGAAGGGCTGAACAGGCCCCCATTAACTTTTATTTTTTATTTATTTCACCTTTATTTAACCAGGTAGGCAAGTTGAGAACAAGTTCTCATTTACAATTGCGACCTGGCCAAGATAAAGCAAAGCAGTTTCGACAGATACAACGACACAGAGTTACACATGGAGTAAAACAAACATACAGTCAATAATACAGTATAAACAAGTCTATATACAATGTGAGCAAATGAGGTGAGAAGGAGGTAAGGCAAAAAAAGGACATGGTGGCAAAGTAAATACAATATAGCACAATAAAACACTGGAATGGTAGTTTTGCAATGGAAGAATGTGCAAAGTAGAAATAACAATAATGGGGTGCAAAGGAGCAAAATAAATAAATTAATTAAATACAGTTGGGAAAGAGGTAGTTGTTTGGGCTAAATTATAGGTGGGCTATGTACAGGTGCAGTAATCTGTAAGATGCTCTGACAGTTGGTGCTTGAAGCTAGTGAGGGAGATAAGTGTTTCCAGTTTCAGAGATTTTTGTAGTTCGTTCCAGTCATTGGCAGCAGAGAACTGGAAGGAGAGGCGGCCAAAGAAAGAATTGGTTTTGGGGGTGACTAGAGAGATATACCTGCTGGAGCGTGTGCTACAGGTGGGAGATAAGCGAGCTGAGATAAGGGGGGACTTTACCTAGCAGGGTCTTGTAGATGACATGGAGCCAGTGGGTTTGGCGACGAGTATGAAGCGAGGGCCAGCCAACGAGAGCGTACAGGTCGCAATGGTGGGTAGTATATGGGGCTTTGGTGACAACACGGATTGCACTGTGATAGACTGCATCCAATTTGTTGAGTAGGGTATTGGAGGCTATTTTGTAAATGACATCGCCAAAGTCTAGGATTGGTAGGATGGTCAGTTTTACAAGGGTATGTTTGGAAGCATGAGTGAAGGATGCTTTGTTGCGAAATAGGAAGCCAATTCTAGATTTAACTTTGGATTGGAGATGTTTGATATGGGTCTGGAAGGAGAGTTTACAGTCTAACCAGACACCTAAGTATTTGTAGTTGTCCACGTATTCTAAGTCAGAGCCGTCCAGAGTAGTGATGTTGGTCAGGCAGGTAGGTACAGGTAGCGATCGGTTGAAGAGCATGCATTTAGTTTTACTTGTACATCAACAGTGCTGAAGTGGAGTGGGTCGAGAATTTCAAGTTCCATGGTGTCCACATCACCAACAAACTATCATGGTCCAAACACACCAAGACAGTTGTGAAGAGGGCACGACAAAACCTTTTCCCCCTCACGACACTGAAAAGATTTGGCATGGGTCCCCAGATCCTCAAAACGTTTTACAGCAATTAATCAAATGGCCACCCAGACTATTTACATTGACCCCCCCCCCCCCCTCCTGTTTTTACACTGCTGCTATTCATTATGGGGCGGCACGTAGCCCCGTTGGACTAGTAACCGTTTTCAAACCCCGAGCTGACAAGGTACAAATCTGTCGTTCTGCCCCTGAACAGGCAGTTAACCCACTGTTCCCAGGCCGTCATTGAAAATAAGAATATGTTCTTAACTGACTTGCCTGGTCAAATAAAAGTAAAATAAATAAAAAAAATTATCTATGCATCGTCACTTTACAAATTACCTGCACATTGACTCAATACCGGTGTCCCTTGTATATAGCCTCATTATTATTTAATTATCTTCTTACTTTTTTTTTTACATTCGTTTATTTAGTAAATCTTTTCTTAACTCTTTCTTGAATTGCATTGTTGGTAAGCATTTTACTGTATGGTGTTGTATTCTGCGGATGTGACAAATACCATTTGATTTGAGTTAGGCAGGTTAGGATAATTAACGTGTCAGGTTAGGATAACTAACCTAGCAGGTTAGGAAAAGGGTTAGGCTTAGTTAAAATGCTACAAGGCAGCAGCAAGCAGTCACTTTAAACAGTCTTTGGTGGCAACCAATCTGCCAAATTAGCGGTTAGGATTCAATACACCCACTGATGTTGAGCCTCCCACTTGTTTCAGAACGCCCACTTCCAGACACAGTCCACGAATGCAGTTACCCATGACTCTGTGTGTGTGTCTCTCTTCAACAGAGAGTCCGCCTGATCCTAACAGTGACACATACACCGCTCTGAACATGAGGACCAGGTCACCAGAGTACGACCCCACAGCAAGTCCCTTGTGATGTAGGGAGTGAGTGACAAAAGGGCAGAGGAATCTGACACTGACCTGTAGCACCACCTGTACTCTGACAACTCCACCCACATCTGGTACACCAACTCAAAGTGACCTGTAGCACCACCTGTACTCTGACAACTCCACCTACATCTGGTACACCAACTCAAAGTGACCTGTAGCACCACCTGTACTCTGACAACTCCACCCACATCTGGTACACCAACTCAAAGTGACCTGTAGCACCACCTGTACTCTGACAACTCCACCCACATCTGGTACACCAACTCAAAGTGACCTGTAGCACCACCTGTACTCTGACAACTCCACCTACATCTGGTACACCAACTCAAAGTGACCTGTAGCACCACCTGTACTCTGACAACTCCACCTACATCTGGTACACCAACTCAAAGTGACCTGTAGCACCACCTGTACTCTGACAACTCCACCTACATCTGGTACACCAACTCAAAGTGACCTGTAGCACCACCTGTACTCTGACAACTCCACCTACATCTGGTACACCAACTCAAAGTGACCTGTAGCACCACCTGTACTCTGACAACTCCACCTACATCTGGTACACCAACTCAAAGTGACCTGTAGCACCACCTGTACTCTGACAACTCCACCTACATCTGGTACACCAACTCAAAGTGACCTGTAGCACCACCTGTACTCTGACAACTCCACCTACATCTGGTACACCAACTCAAAGTGACCTGTAGCACCACCTGTACTCTGACAACTCCACCCACATCTGGTACACCAACTCAAAGACCCAGTCAGCAGTGAGGATGCAGGCAGATACTCCTAAACAGTAGAAGGACCTGAATGTCTCCAGTCTCCTGGACAGGTGAGTCTGTTGGAGTTAGTTGACTGAGAGCTACAGTGGTTTGTGTGGAGATGGACTCAATGACTGTGGAATGACAACATCAGTGTAGCCTGGCGAAAGTAAACCCAGCACAGGACACAAAACTCATTTGGGTTTGTTTATTTTGTCAAAGCTTACATTTAAAATAGGATAATGTACGGTGAAGTCACCATAAAGTAAAGTTCAGTCTAAATCACCATCAAGTGAAAAACAATCTGTTAGTAAAGTGCATAAAAACAATATGTATAATAAGTACAAAATGAACTGCAGAAAGAGTAGTGGCTCTGCTTTCAACAACAGAAATACAATACAATACAAAGACCACAATGTTCACAGTTAGAATGGACTTTCTAGCGTTTCAAATGTCTGAGTACAAGATGTCCATCAACAAAGAACTCAAATCCATTCTGTCATCAATTACAATACGGATACTTACACGCTGTCCACGTGCTACCCGTAACCCCATATAGAACAGCAGATCCTCATCTCTCCACAACGTGGTTCTGAGAGCCTGGTATTCAGCTAGCAAGAAGCTAACATCCTCATGTCAATCTGAAAGTATCAACAGGCTAACATGACCATCTGGCATTTAAATATTACAAAACAAACTCTTATACATTGCAGATGTAAAATATGAGATACCCATCCAGATTATTTACCCATCTCAAATCAAATGTTGTTGTATTGGTCACATACACATATTTAGCAGATGTTATTGCAGGTGTAGCCAAATGCTTGTGTTCCTAGCTCCAACAGTGCAGTAGTATCTAACAATTCACAACAATACACAAATCTAAAAGTAAACGAATGGAATTAAATAATAAATAAATATTAGGACGAGCAATGTCGTAGTGGCATTGACTAAAATACAGTGGAATAGAATACAGTATATACTGTTAGGTTCTAATTTTTCAGAGTAAATAACTCACGGACACCAGAGAAGCTTAACCAAGTTTAATTCTTCCCAAAGGGTCGATACAGCTGTAATTCGGACCCCCCAAAAATCTCACACAACTACTGATATTTAACTCTTTCTCCTAGGCTGAGTCTCCTCCTCCACAACCGAACAGCCAATGCATCCCTGTTGCTCGACAGAACCTTAGTGATATCTGTTCTTCCTCACTTCGTCTAACCTGACCTCTATCCCAAACTCTACTCTACCCCACTATATACCTTCCTCCTATAACCCTTCACTTCTGGTGTAGAGCCTCTAAACCTTAGCACTCCATCAGTGACATGGATAACTAACATTTCATATTCTCAGAACCCAACAATACATATGAAATGAGTAAAGCAGTACAATATGTAAACAGTATTAAAGTGATTAGTGTTCCATTATTAAATTGACCAGTGATTCCATGTCTATATAGGGCAACAGCCTCTTAAGGTGCAGGGTTGAGTAACCGGGTGGAGGCCAGCTAGTGATGGCTGACTAAAAGTCCACGATGATTAACTCTTCTCCGCCGGCGTCATCTTGGAGCAGCCTCTGGGATAGGTTAAATTGCCCTGGGGGTACGAACAAAGGATCCAATTGGGGAAAGTTGTATTCCTGGTCATAATGCTGTTGAGTTACATTGGACCCATAATAAGTCATATTGGACCCATAATGGATTACAACAGCTCTCCAATGTCATTTCTTGCTCTCGCTCTTACACAATGTGCAGGCGCAATCCCATAACACCATGTACACATTATTTACTGATCTCTTAAATGGACAGTTTCATCTAGTGGGTAGAAATGAATACAGCAATGTGTTTTAACCACCTGGCTACATCAGGCCATGACCCCTACTGCAGCAAAGAGAGTGGACACAGGCGAGCAGGATGATGTTCACTACACAGGCGAGCAGGGTGATGTTCACTACACAGGCGAGCAGGATGATGTTCACTACACAGGCGAGCAGGATGATGTTCACTACACAGGCGAGCAGGATGATGTTCACTACACAGGCGAGCAGGATGATGTTCACTACACAGGCGAGCAGGATGATGTTCACTACACAGGCGAGCAGGGTGATGTTCACTACACAGGCGAGCAGGATGATGTTCACTACACAGGCGAGCAGGATGATGTTCACTACACAGGCGAGCAGGGTGATGTTCACTACACAGGCGAGCAGGATGATGTTCACTACACAGGCGAGCAGGATGATGTTCACTACACAGGCGAGCAGGATGATGTTCACTACACAGGCGAGCAGGATGATGTTCACTACACAGGCGAGCAGGATGATGTTCACTACACAGGCGAGCAGGATGATGTTCACTACACAGGCGAGCAGGATGATGATGTTCACTACACAGGCGAGCAGGATGATGTTCACTACACAGGCGAGCAGCGCAGGGTGATGTTTCACTACAGGTGATGTGTCACTACACAGATGTTCACTACACAGGCGAGCAGGATGATGTTCACTACACAGGCGAGCAGGATGATGTTCACTACACAGGCGAGCAGGATGATGTTCACTACACAGGCGAGCAGGATGATGTTCACTACACAGGCGAGCAGGGTGATGTTCACTACACAGGCGAGCAGGATGATGTTCACTGACACAGGCGAGGATGATGTTCAGGCGAGCAGGATGATGTTCACTACACAGGCGATGATGTTCACTACACAGGCGAGCAGGATGATGTTCACTACACAGGCGAGCAGGATGATGTTCACTACACAGGCGAGCAGGATGACTACACAGGCGAGCAGGATGATGTTCACTACACAGGCGAGGATGATGTTCAGGATGATGTTCACTACACAGGCGAGCAGGATGATGTTCACTACACAGGCGAGCAGGATGATGTTCACTACACAGGCGAGCAGGATGATGTTCACTACACAGGCGAGCAGGATGATGTTCACTACACAGCAGGCGAGCAGGATGTTCACTACACAGGCGAGCAGGATGATGTTCACTACACAGGCGAGCAGGATGATGTTCACTACACAGGCGAGCAGGATGATGTTCACTACACAGGCGAGCAGGATGATGTTCACTACACAGGCGAGCAGGATGATGTTCACTACACAGGCGAGCAGGATGATGTTCACTACACAGGCGAGCAGGATGATGTTCACTACACAGGCGAGCAGGATGATGTTCACTACACAGGCGAGCAGGATGATGTTCACTACACAGGCGAGCAGGATGATGTTCACTACACAGGCGAGCAGGATGATGTTCACTACACAGGCATCCACCACAGAAACCAGGAAGTGCCTGTCTGTTGCAAAATAGACTGTTTTTGAGAAACATTGATGGCTGTTGTGTTGTTGAGATGCCAGTAGAGAGCGCTGTAGTACAGTCCACTGGAAACATGTTTTAGTGTAGCTGGTGAGACCTACAGAAGTGCAGAGAAACCACAGGCCTATTGGTACGGTCCAATTATGTTCACATGTTGTTTATAAGCACTTCAGTGGCGTGTTGGTTGTCAGGAAAAGGCATCATGGGTACAGGAAGCCAGCTGTGCATCAACATCTTAGACCCTCAGTACATCTAGTTGGTGTCAACCACAGAACTCACACTCTTCTGTTTCACACAGCCAGTATAAGGTCTCCTACCAAACTCCTCTCTTCACTCTGTAAGTACCTTTTACATTACCATTCTACTTGTTCTTGGTGGTTTGTTCTGCAGAATGAACACCTTCCTAATATTGATTTGCACCCCCCCATTTACGCTCAGAACAGCCTCAATTCATTGGGACATGGACTCTACAAGGTGCCGAAAGCGTTCCACAGGGATGCTGGGCCATGTTGACTCCAATACTTCCCACAGTTGGCTGGATGTCCTTTGGGTGGTGGACTATTATTGCTACACAAGATAAACTGTTGAGAGTGAAAAGCCCAGCAGCGTTGCCGTTGTTGACACAAACCAGTGCGCCTGGCACCTACTACCATACCCCGTTCAAAGGCACTTAATGAATATTTTGTCTTGCCCATTCAGCCCCTCTGAATGGCACATGTACACAGTCCATATCTCAATTGTCTCAAGGCTTAAACATTCTTCTTTAACCTGTCTCCTCCCCTTCATCTACACAGATTAAACTGGATTTAACAAGTGACATCAATAAGGGATCATAGCTTCCCCTGGTCACCTGAGCAGGTGTTCCTAATGTTTTGTATACTCTGTGTAGACAGTCTTAAAAAGGAAGTATAGTTCTGTATCAGCTACTTGTGTCCTGACCCATGTTCCCTCTAATGTTTTGTATACTCTGTGTAGACGGTCTTAAAAAGGAAGTATAGTTCTGTATCAGCGACTTGTGTCCTGACCCATGTTCCCTCTAATGTTTTGTATACTCTGTGTAGACGGTCTTATTAAAAAGGAAGTATAGTTCTGTATCAGCTACTTGTGTCCTGACCCATGTTCCCTCTAATGTTTTGGGGCACTGAGCAAATTTGAGGTCTTGTGAGTGGAAACTTGAACATTGTGATAATTGTGTGCAACTTCCAGCACACATTTACAGTGAACACTGAGGCTTTACCCTTACAGTTACAGACCAAGTCAAATATGAATGAATTCATGTCAAGCCTTTCATGAGGTAAAAACACATTTAAACGTCTCATGTAATGTAGGCCTGCATTGAACACCACATATAGCCTACTAGCCGGCTATTGTGGTTATTGGAGCATAAAGTAGGCCTACCAACAAAACCAATGGAGCAAATCCTATAACATTTTCACATGGAAATAGCTTTTCATTTCTATGACATAGCCTACAGTAGCCCGTTCAATGCAGGACTATATTGCATGAGACTTAAATTCTTCTTAATCTAACTGCACTGTCCAGTTTACAGTAACTATTACAGTGAAATAATACCATGCTATTGTGTGAGGAGAGTGCACAGTTATGAACTTGAGAATGTATGAATAAACCAATTGGGCACATTTGGGCAAACTGGATACAAGTCTGCCCCCCCCCCCCCCCCCAGAAATGCATGCTATTGTCTTTGTATTGTCTTTTACCAGATCTTTACCATTTTACCAGATTCACATTTCCACATGGTATCAAGAATATCCAGAATCTTGCTTCAGGTCCTGAGCTACAGGCAAATAGATTTGGTGTGTCGTTTTAGGCGAAAATTGGGGAAAAAGGGTCCGATCCTTACGAGGTTTTAAAGACCTCTTGAAGTGTATTCTACACGTTCCGAGAATAAAACAGATTCAGACCAATACATTAATAATCATGCTGTGTGTCACGTCGGCTCCTCTCCTTGTTCGGCGTCACCGGCTTTCTAGCCAGCACCGCTCCATTTTTCTTATCTCCATTTGTTTTGTCTTGTTCCCTAATCACATTGCATGTATTTAGTCCTCTGTTCCCCTCATTGTCTTTGTGTGAAATTGTTGTATGTTATGTGGGTATTTACTACGCGCCTGATTTTTTGTCCATGTTCCGTGTTTTGGAAACGTTTATTGTATTCTGTGCTGTCGTTTTGGATCGGAATAAAAGTGTGCCTGTTACTACACGCTACTCTCCTGCACCTGACTTCGCCTCCCTTACACACCCTTAACACTGTGTGCTAAGTATCAGGTGTAGTTATTTCACCAGTTATCAAGTGTTTTAGTTGTCTACCTTTATGTGTCTAAGACTGCAGGGTGGGAGATGCAACAATGTCCTTGAGAACAGCAGGAAGTGTGTTGGTGGTCTTTCTCTGGTCTGTGGCAGGTATGGACTCATTCATTTCTTACCCTCTTTCTCTGTATTGTTCAATCTACATATAGTGCCTTCAGAAAGTATTCACACCCCTTGACTTTTTTTCACATTTTGTTATCACAGCCTGAATTTAAGATTCATTGAGATTGAGATTTTGTGTCCTACATACAATATCCCATAATTTCAAAGTGGAATTATGTTTTAAGAAATTTTTACAAATGAATAAAAAATGAAAAGCTGAAATGTCTTGTGTCAATAAGTATTCAACCCATTTGTTATGGAAAAAGCATAAATATGTTCAGGAGTAAAAATGTGCTTAAGTTGCATGGACTCACTCTGTGTGCAATAATAGTGTTTAACATGATTTTTAGAATGACTACCTCATCTCTTTACCCCACACATACAATTAATTATCTGTAAGGTCCCTCAGTCGAACACGGAATTTCAAACACACTGAATTTCAAACACAGATTCAACTACAAAGACCAGGGAGGCTTTCCAATGCCTCGCAAAGAAGGGCACCTATTGGTAGGTGGAAAAAAATACAAATAAATGGAATATCCCTTTGAGTGTGGTGAAGTTATTAATTATACTTTGGATGGTGTATCAATACACCCAGTCACTATAACGATATAGGCGTCCTTCCTAACTCAATTGCGAGGAAGGAAACCGCTCAGGGATTTCAACATGAGCTAATGGTGAGTATAATGGTTGTGATTGTGATTGAAAACCGAGGATGGATCAACAACATTGTAGTTCATCTACAATACTAACCTAAATGACAGAGTGACAAGAAGGAAGCCTGAAAGGAATAAAAAATATTCCAAAATGTGCATCTTGTTTGCAATAAGGCACTAAAGTAAAACTGCGAAACAAATGTGACAAAGAAATGTACTTTGTTCTGAATACAAAGTGTTATGTTTGGGGCAAACACATCACTGAATTCCACTTGTGGTGGAGTCTAGGGATATGGCTTTTGCTGTTCTGTTCAGGGACTTATATATATATATATATATATTGTTTTACTTTTACCACTTTTTCTCCGCAATTGGTAGTTACAGTCTTGTCCCATTGCTACAACTTCCATACGGACTCCGGAGAGGCGAAGGTCGAGAACCATGCGTCCCCCGAAACACACACAACCCTGCCCAGCCGCACTGCTGCTTTCTTCAGGGACTTTCCAAGACCACTATGAGCCCGGTGACGTCGCGACCGGCTAAAAGGACCTGGGGAGAGGTGGCGCGAGTGAGTGCGTAGGCGGGTGTGTTGCAGAAGGAGAAGAACGATAACGAGTAGAGAAGAGGCGAATTCAGAAGGTAACATAAATTGGAATAAGAGGACGTACTATATCTGGACGAGGATTGTTCCATACCCCAGAATGACTGTCATTTTCGCCTTTGGTTTTAACGTAAATTCAATCGATGGAGGTAGCTACCACTAAAGTTACCAGCCAGAGTGGTGTTAGCTCGTTACCCACCGGAGTGATGGACATCACACTGCTGTTGTTTTTGTCGCACGGCTTTGTCTTGGCCAGGTCGCAGTTGTAAATTAGAACTTGTTCTCAACTGACCTACCTGGTTAAATAAAGGTAAAATAAAAATTATATTAAACAATCTGAGGGGCTGCTTACAGTCGGTTATTTTTTAACGTTTCACCCTATACTATTAGGAATGGTGCCACTACTATGAAGTACTGTGGTGAGGTTAAATGTGTTGGGCAACAGGGACACAGCTCTGTTTGTTACTCAACCTCCCAGGGCTGATCTGAGAGAGACTTGTTGTCTAGCAATAATGAACAAACTATTTGGCAGAGCTTGAAGATTTAAAAAATATATATAATGGTCAAATTGTACAATCCAGGTGTGCTAAGCTCTTAGACTTACCCAGAAAGACTCACAGCTGTAATCACTGGCAAAGGTTCTGCAACAAAGTATTGACTCAGGGGTGTGAATACTTATGTAAATTAGATATTTCTGTATTTCATTTTCAATACATTTGCAAATATTTCTAAAAACGTGTTTTCACTTTCATTATGGGGTATTGTGTGTAGATGGGCGAGAAACAAATCTAGTTAATCCATTTATAATGTAGGCTGTAAAACAACAAAGTGGAATAAGTCAAGGGGTATGAATAGTTTCTGAAGGCCCTGTATATATCTACCTACAGTACGCTAGACTAACCAAGGCAAGCTAGCTTTACCATAGACCTACATACACAATTCAAAAATGTCATGAAACAATTAAGGACGAGTCTTTCACCCCTCACTGAGTGACACTTCTCTATGGATTCTTATGACACTCAAATCAGCAACTACGGCAACAAAGTGTGGACAAAAAAGCCAAGTTATGGTGTCTCCCAGCAACGCAGTGTGGGGACAGAGGGTAACACTGACCTGTAGAACCACCTGTCCTCTGAGTGACAACCCCAACCCCACCTACATCTGGTACAGGAATGAACAACGTCTAGATGAACCCACCATTCAACAATACTCTGTTATCAGTTATTTTACACACAGTTACTCCTGTGCAGTAAAAGGCCACGAGGATCTGCACTCTCCTGCAGTGTGTGAGTCTGTAACTACAGTATTTTTTGCAAAAGATTATTAGTATTATTAATATTTTTTACATTTGCATCTTACCACGATTCTTACTATCACTGAAGTGTTATTGTTCAGTCCTGAATGAACTGATTTAAAGATAATTCACTAATTGATGAAACCAATGGGTTACTTTGGTATTTTAGGTGTTCTGGGAAAGAACTGTTTCAACGTGACTTACACCCATCAGAGTATCTGTGCCTTGAAGGAGTCAACAGTGGAACTGCCCTGCACATATCAACATCCAAGTAATCATGTAGTCTCAGAACCAAACTGGTATCTTCAAGATAAATATAATGAAGCGCCTAAAATCCTGAGCTCGGTGCCAGAGTATGCAGGTCGTGCTGAGTACCTTGGAACTAAAGAGAAAGACTGCACCCTGAGAATCACAGACCTGAGAGAGAGTGACTCAGCTGAGTACTGGTTCACATTCAAGACTCGGACGCAACTCGATTGGTATAATTCCCTTCAAAGAGAGGAGCGTGTCAGGCTGTCTGTCACAGGTACACCATTATGTGATGCCTAATCAGTTACATTCAAGTATTTTGACCTTAGTCGAAATGACAGTCTGTATAATATGAATGTTCTGATTTATATGATTATAATTGTTGTGAAGGAACCTACTACGGTATTTTAATCCCAGGCCTGCAGGTGAAGGCGTCTTCTGCCATGGTGACAGAAGGAAAGGCGGTGATACTGACCTGTAGAACCACCTGTACTCTGACTGACAACCCAAACCCCACCTACATCTGGTACAAGAACGGACAACTCGTGAACACCCAAGATAACTACCTGTTTCTAGACCCAGTCAGCAGAGAGGATGCAGGCAGCTACTCCTGTATTGCAAAAGGATATGGGAATCTTCACTCTGCTGATGAGACTCTCACTGTCATTTGTAAGTATTTGTAAATAAATGACAGTTTTAAACTTCACTTGTACTGTGTGTGCTCTTGTATTGAGTTGAGTTCTTTTAAACTCCTGAACTTGAAATACCCCCAAACCGCACAATGAATTTGCTCGCTTTTTGGTGCTGCAGATGGTTAATAGCTTTAGATCAATGTCACGTGTTTGCAAGAAAGAGGACCAGAGATCTAGTCTCATCGAATCTAATCAAATTGAATTTGTCACATGCACCAAATACAACAGGTGTAGGTAGACCTTACCCAACAATGCCGTTCAAGAAATAGAGTTAAGAAAATATTTACTAAATTAACAAAGTCAAAAATAAAAGGTAACGCATAAAATGACATAACACTAACGAGGCTCAATAAAGGCGGTACCGGTACCGAGTCAATGTGCGGGGGTACAGGTTAGTCAAGGTAAATTGTACGTGTAGGTAGGGATAAAGTGACTATGTATAGGTAATAAACAGCTAGTAGCTGTAAATAGTCCAGGTGGCCATTTGATTAATTGTTCAGCAGTCTTATGGCTTGGGGGAAGAAGCTGTTAAGGAGCCTTCTGGACCTAGACTTGGCTCTCCGGTACCGCTTGCCGTGCGCTATCTGAGAAAACAGTCTATGACTTGGGTGACTGGGGTCTTTGCCAATTTTTGGGGCCTTCCTCTGACACCGCCTAGTATATAGGTTCTGGATGGCAGGAAGCTTGTCCCCAGTGATGTATTAGGCCGTACACACCACCCTCTGTAGCGCCTTAGGGTTGGATGCCGAGCAGTTGCCAGACCAGGCGGTGATGCCACCGGTCAGGATGCTCTCGATGGTGCAGCTGTAGAACTTTTTGAGTATCTGGGGACCCATGCCAAATCTTTTCAGTCTCCCGAGGGGGAAAAAGTGTTGTCGTGCCCTCTTTAAGACTGTCTTGGTGTGGTTACGTCAGAACCTATTGTTGAAGTGGCAGCATGATGTTGACTGTGTACACTTACCCCTCTGTCTTCGTCAACACCAGATGCCCCCAAAAACACTTCAGTGTCAGTCAGTCCCTCTGGTGGAATAGTGGAGGGCAGTTCAGTGACTCTGACCTGCAGCAGTGATGCCAACCCACCTGTGGACAAATACACCTGGTACAAGAAGAATGTAACCTCACCAAAAGCATCAGGACAGAGTTACAGCATCACTAACATCATCTCTGAGGACAGAGGAGAATACTACTGTGAAGCTGTGAATGAAGTTGGTGCCCAGAAGTCTACATCTCAATTGATAATTATAGCAGGTAAAATATGGTTTAATCATTGAAATATTTCAGGCTACGCTATATGGTACACGTGTATTCATGTTGTCCATGTTGGTTTAGGGAAAGAAACATCTGTGAAGAATGCAGCTGTAGGAATCACAGTGCTTGTTCTGGTTCTCATCCTCTGTCTCTCTGGACTCATGTGGTTCAGGTGAGCATCTTGTCATTTCACTTTATCATTCTGATATGTTACCAGCTTAATTGTTGTTTATTCATTCATTCTGTCAATTACTCCCACGTTCATGTGCGAAACAGGAAGAAGGCCTCCACATCCACCTCTGTCAAGAGGGACACAGCAGGCAATGGACAGGTGAGTTAAGATCACATGATATTGTTTTGTTTTCTTTCAGATACTGCGCAAGATTAGGCTTCTCTAGCACAATGGAACAAATGGAATTTTGTTTCCCCATCAGGTAAACTCAAGCCTTGTTCATGTCAACGTCTCAGGCATGGCCATGACCCCTACTGCAGCACAGAGAGCAGACACAGACAGCCAGGATGATGTTCACTACACCAGCATCTACTTCTCTGGCTCCAGTATCCATGAAGTGCCTCTGTACTCGACCATCCAACTGCCTCGACCCCAGAAAGAGGATGTCCTGTACGATGTTGTGAAATTCAACCGCGCCAGTGCTGCCACCCAGTGAGCCAGTCCAGCCATTACATCAAATCAGAAAATCTCATCATTAAATGGTACTTGTACTTGACAGTTAGGAATGCATATAACACTTGTATGTTATGCAGACCAGAAGCTGCATGGTTTAAATGTATTAAGATATACAATGATTTAAAAGTTGTTTATTTGAAATATATTAGCATCTATACAGACTATACGGTGCCTGAGGAAGGCCCCCAGCATCATCAAGGACCCCACACACCCCAGCCACGAGCTGTTCACACCCTTACCGTCGGGCTGACGGTGTCAGAGCATGAGGTCAGATATCAACAGGCTCAGAGACAGTTTCTATCTACAAGCCATCAGAGTGCTTAACACTTGAAATGGATTGACCACTGTCACACTGTTTCTTTGCACACTGAGAATAATGGCGCCAGAGGGGATGGCTGCCATTTTACAGGCTCCTAACCGATTGTGCTATTTTGTGTGGGGTTTTTTCACACTGTTTGTAACTTATTTTGTACATAATGTTTCTGCCACCGTCTCTTATGACCGAAAAGAGCTTCTGGATTTCTGAACAGCAATTACTCACCTCGAATTGGAAAAAGTTTTTTTCGTTAATGAGTCTGACGCAAAGGATATACTGCTGCTGCCGGACCAGGACCAAATCCCGTCATTCGCATGAAGAGGAGACAGAGACAGGGGCCACAGATCCAGGTGCCTTGTGAGAATTTGTCGGCGAGTGGGTAACCCGCCTCTACTATCCGTCGTATTGGCCAACGTGCAATCACTGGAGAATAAACTGGATGAGCTCCATTTCAGACTATCCTACCAACAGAATATTAAAAACGGTAATATCTTATGTTTCACTGAGTCGTGGCTGAACAACGACATAGATAATACACAGTTGGCAGTTTTCCGTGCACAGTTTTCCATGCATCGGCAAGACGAAACTGCTACCTCCGGTAAGGCGAGGGGTGGTGGTCTGTGTCTATGTGTCAATAACAGCTGGTGCGGGATGTCTAATATTAATGAAGTCTCAAGATTTTGCTCACCAGAGGTAGAGTACCTTATGATAAGCTGTAGACCCCCCTATTTACCAAGAATCTTTGTCTATATTTTTCATAGCTGTCTATTTACTGGCACTAATACCACACTCAGCGAGCTGTATAAGGCCATGAGCAAAAAAGAACATCCTCATCCAGAAGAGGCGCGCCTAGTGGCCAGGGACTTTAATGCAGCAATACTTAAATCAGTTTTACCTCATTTCTACCAGCATGTCACATGTGCAACCAGAAGAAAGAAAAAAACTGTTGACCACCTTTACTCCACACAGAGATGCGTACAAAGCTCTCTCTCGCCCTCCATTTGGCAGATCTGAGCCTAATTCTATCCTCCTCGTTTCTGCACTGTGATAATTGTTATTTGAACCTGCTGGTCATCTATGAACATTTGAACATCTTGGCCATGTTCTGTTATAATCTCCACCCAGCACAGCCAGAAGAGGACTGGCCACCCCTCATAGCCTGGTTCCTCTCTAGGTTTCTTTCTAGGTTCTGACCTTTCCAGAGAGATTTTCCTAGCCCCGTGCATCTACACCTGCATTGCTTGCTGTTTGGGGTTTTAGGCTGGGTTACTGTACAGCATTTTGTGACATCAGCTGATGTAAGAAGGGCTTTATAAATACATTTTATTTGATGATGATTTGCTTTCAAGCAAAAACAAAAGCAGCAAGTACCAGTGAGTCGCTCAATACGGAGGTGGTCAGATAACATGGATGCTAAGCTACAGGACTGTTTTAATAGCACAGACTGGAATATGTTCCCAGATTCATCCGATGGCATTGAGGAGTATACCACCTCAGCCACTGGCTTCATCAATAAGTGCATCGATGACATCATCCCCACAGTGACTGTATGTACATATCCCAACCAGAATCCATGCATTACAGGCAACATCCGCACTGAGCTAAAGGCTAGAGCTGAACCATCAAACAGGCAAAGCGGCTCTGACGATCATTGGATGTGGAAGGGCTTGCAAACTATTAGACTACAAAGGGAAACACAGGCACGAACTGCCCAGGCAGGCTAAATCCCTTTTATCCTCGTTTCGAGGCAAGCAAAACTGAAGCTTGCATGAGAGCACCAGCTGTTCTGGACAACTGTGTGATCACGCTCTCTGTAGCAGATGTGAGCAAGACCTTTAAACAGGTCAACATTCACAAGACCGCGGGGCCAGACGGAGTACCAGGATGTGTACTCACAGCATGAGCGGACCAACTGGCAAGTGTCTTCAATGACTTTTCAACCTCTCTGTAGTACCTACATGTTTCAAGCAGACCACCATAGTCCCTGTGCCCAAGAACGCCAAGGTAACCTGTATGTAGCACTCACCTTTGTAGCCATGAAGTGCTTTTAAAGGCTGGTCATGGCTCACACCAACACCATCATCCCGAAAACCCTAGACCCACTCCGATTTGCATACCCCCCTCCAACAGATCCACAGATGACACAATCTCAATTGCACTCCACACTGCCCTTTCCCACCTGGACAAAAGGCACTCCTATGTGGGAATACAGCTCAGAGTTCAACACCATAGTGTCCACAAAGCTCATCACTAAGCTAAAGACCCTGGGACAAAACACCTTCCTCTGCAACTGGATCCTGGACTTCCTAACGGGCTGCCCCCAGGAGGTAAGGGTAGGCAACAACACATCTGCCACTGATCCTCAACACTGGACCCCTCAAGGGTGCGTGCTTAGTCCTCTCGTGTACTCCCTGTTAACCCACGAATGCATGGCCAAGCATGACTCCAACACCATCTTTAAGTTTGCAGATGACACAACAGTGGTAAGCCTGATCACCGACAACACTGAGACAGCCTATAGGGAGGAGGTCAGGACAACAACCTCTCCCTCAATGTGAGCGAGACAAAGGAGCTGATTGTAGACTACAGGAAAAGGACGGCCGAACACGCCCCCACCATTCATATGAACATAGCTGTAGTTGAGTGTGTCGAAAGCTTCAAGTTCCTTGGTGTCCACTTCACCAACAAACTATCATGGTCCAAACACACCAAGACAGTTGTGAAGAGGGCACGACCATGCCTATTCCCCCTCAGGAGACTAACAAGATTTAGCATGGGTCCCCAGATCCTCAAAAAGTTCTACAGCTGCACCATTGAGTGCATCTTGACAACTGCTCGGCATCTGACCGTAAGGCGCTAAAGAGGAAGCCTTAAGACTGTTGAACAATTAAACAAATGGTTACCCGGACCATTTGCACTTTACCCCTACCTACAGTACATGTACATATTACCTCAATAACCTCGACTAACCTGTACCCCTGTATAGCCTCGTTATTGTTATTTTTATAGTTTTTTTTATTTATTTTTTACTTTAGTTCATTTTCCTTCCTGTATTATACTTATGCTAAAATCTTTGTTCTATTTTTCTGAGACATTTACTTTCTGTTCGTATTGTTATCTGTTATTACGTCTTACTGTTGTTGCATTATTGAGAAGGAACCTGCCAGTAAGCATTTAGTTGGACAGTGTATACCACGTGTATCCTGTACATACGACTAATATAACTTGAAATTTGAAACAATGACTTTAAATGAGATCCTAGAAGTGAGGTTTGATGACAACATGTTGCCTCCTTTCTCATCAGACCTCTCTCACAGGAGGACCTCTCTCACAGGAGGACCTCTCTCACAGGAGGACCTCTCTCACAGGAGGACCTCTCTCACAGGAGGACCTTTCTCACAGGAGGACCTCTCTCACAGGAGGACCTCTCTCACAGGAGGACCTCTCTCACAGGAGGACCTCTCTCACAGGAGGACCTCTCTCACAGGAGGACCTCTCTCACAGGAGGACCTCTCTCACAGGAGGACCTCTCTCACAGGAGGACCTCTCTCACAGGAGGACCTCTCTGTGGTTTATAGCACTGTCAACACACCCGGAAGCAAGTTGACCTGAATGAAAGGAGACCTGAACACAACAAGAAGTGCTGAACACAAGATGACTCTGCTTGGGATTCAATTGAAAGCACATAGTCAACAAGCATACTACACTTGAATTTTAAAGTTGATTTAAGTCAACATCCGCAGCATTTACCGCAAATATGATCTCTGCAAACATCAGGAAAATTCTTGAAAAACTGCATTGTCGGTAGAAGACACATTTTAGACATGTTTACTTTATATTACTAAATATAGGGTCTACTATAGGGCTTAATATAGTATAATATAGGGTCTACTATAGGGTTTAATAAAGTATAATAAAGGGTCTAATATAGAGTTTAATATAGTATAATATAGCATCTTGGCCTATTTCTACATGTCTCATGGCTTGAGACTGAGCTTTGCTTTGTATATCTGAAAGGGAACAAGACAATACCAAACTTGTCATTAAGCAGTATTACTTTAACTCTTTGCGTGAGGTTTAGCGAGAGGAAAATGTTGCCCATAGTCTTTTGGGTCGCCGTGGGTGACGGCACAAATAATTGGGGAATCATTACTGTAGCTTCAGTACTGTTAACAATTAATGTACAAGACTGTACAGCCACACTGTTATTCAATTCAGGCCCTATTCATACTGGAGATAATTTGACTTCACATGGACTTAAGTCACAATGTTGAGTCTACTCATCTCAAGTCTGAATCAGGCCCTTCAATCACATGTTGCTATTTAATATATATATATATATTTGTTGTTCTTTGTAAAACGCTTTTATAAAATGCAATATCATTACTCAATTAGAATGACTTTGATTTAGGGTTGAACTATCCTCTTAAATAAAAGTATATGCTAAAACTGAGCTTGATTTCACTAAGTACGCTCCATGTATTAAATAAGACAACATTTAATGAGGCCTAATAATAAATGTACACAGTGATTTAAACATCCCATCCATACACCACACTAAACCTACACATAGTCTGTCTGAAAAGGCATCCTATTCCCTAACTACTGTGACACTGCAGACACAGCTATCCTCTCTAACAGTTAGGAGCCAAATTAATGTGGCCAAGAACTCTAAATGTAATTATGTCACTCTTGTGACTTGCTGATGCAATGATGTCACACACAAATCATCATCACCATGGTGATGCGCCATGACATAATTTCTTCAGACGGTTGAAATGCTGTTGTCGAGGGGGCGTGACCACACTACCCTGCAGGTGTCACGTGTTTAACCAAAGTCTTATAATCAGTGACATCATCATAGATGACATCATCATCGCCTTCTCCATGGCGACTACGTTGTCGCTCCTGGCAACGGCTCACGGTTTGGAGCACGGTCACTAGGCGACGGTCCAGGGCAGAGAGGTGCAGCTCTGAGAGGAGGGGGGCCACGGAGAATAGAGGATCATGGGAAAGGGACTCCCTCATGACATCACTGAGACGGTACTGGGGCAGGGAGAGGAGACGCAGATGTAGGAGGGTGGAGCGACGGATCCTAGAGAGAGAGAGAGTGATGGAGTGAGAGCTATGAGACAGAAGAGGAATATATGATGATGCTGGGGTAGTGATGGGGGTTCTACTAAGATAACATACTGAATTGTTTTAAGATGGTCATTTAGTTATTTTATTTAGAATTTTAGGACCTCTTGGTATATATTTAAAAAAATATTACTATCCTACAGAAACACATTGAATAACAGATTCATACACGGAAAAACAATGCAGCAGAAGGAAGTTTGTTTTCAAGTGTCTCCTTTATCTGAGAGTTATGAGAAAGATACAGAATTATTCTATTGTTTTTTACACATGTTTAACCCCTTTGGTTAGAACACCATCGTGTTCCTGAGTCTTATCTTTCCATAGAGTGGTCACATTACTCTGTTAAAACACCATCATGTTCCTGAGTCTTATCTTTCCTTAGAGTGGTCACATTACTCTGTTAAAACACCATCATGTTCCTGAGTCTTATATTTCCATAGAGTGGTCACATTACTTTGTTAGAACACCATCGTGTTCCTGAGTCTTATCTTTCCTTAGAGTGGTCACATTACTTTGTTAGAACACCATCATGTTCCTGAGTCTTATCTTTCCATAGAGTGGTCACATTACTTTGTTAGAACACCATCGTGTTCCTGAGTCTTATCTTTCCTTAGAGTGGTCACATTACTTTGTTAGAACACAATCGTGTTCCTGAGTCTTATCTTTCCATAGAGTGGTCACATTACTTTGTTAGAACACCATCGTGTTCCTGAGTCTTATCTTTCCATAGAGTGGTCACATTACTTTGTTAGAACACCATCATGTTCCTGAGTCTTATCTTTCCATAGAGTGGTCACATTACTTTGTTAGAACACCATCGTGTTCCTGAGTCTTATCTTTCCTTAGAGTGGTCACATTACTTTGTTAGAACACCATCGTGTTCCTGAGTCTTATCTTTCCATAGAGTGGTCACATTACTTTGTTAGAACACCATCATGTTCCTGAGTCTTATCTTTCCTTAGAGTGGTCACATTACTTTGTTAGAACACCATCATGTTCCTGAGTCTTATCTTTCCTTAGAGTGGTCACATTACTTTGTTAAAACACCATCATGTTCCTGAGTCTTATCTTTCCTTAGAGTGGTCACATTACTTTGTTAAAACACCATCATGTTCCTGAGTCTTATCTTTCCTTAGAGTGGTCACATTACTCTGTTAAAACACCATCATGTTCCTGAGTCTTATATTTCCATAGAGTGGTCACATTACTTTGTTAGAACACCATCGGGTTCCTGAGTCTTATCTTTCCATAGAGTGGTCACATTACTTTGTTAGAACACCATCGTGTTCCTGAGTCTTATCTTTCCATAGAGTGGTCACATTACTTTGTTAGAACACCATCGTGTTCCTGAGTCTTATCTTTCCTTAGAGTGGTCACATTACTTTGTTAGAACACCATCGTGTTCCTGAGTCTTATCTTTCCATAGAGTGGTCACATTACTTTGTTAGAACACCATCGTGTTCCTGAGTCTTATCTTTCCTTAGAGTGGTCACATTACTTTGTTAGAACACCATCGTGTTCCTGAGTCTTATCTTTCCTTAGAGTGGTCACATTACTTTGTTAGAACACCATCGTGTTCCTGAGTCTTATCTTTCCATAGAGTGGTCACATTACTTTGTTAGAACACCATCGTGTTCCTGAGTCTTATCTTTCCTTAGAGTGGTCACATTACTTTGTTAGAACACCATCGTGTTCCTGAGTCTTATCTTTCCTTAGAGTGGTCACATTACTTTGTTAGAACACCATCGTGTTCCTGAGTCTTATCTTTCCTTAGAGTGGTCACATTACTTTGTTAGAACACCATCGTGTTCCTGAGTCTTATCTTTCCATAGAGTGGTCACATTACTTTGTTAGAACACCATCGTGTTCCTGGCTCTGCCACCTCCCACTGTAGATGAGGAAGACCAACACCGCTGTGGCTCTGCCACCTCCCACTGTAGATGAGGAAGGCCAACACCGCTGTGGCTCTGCCACCTCCCACTGTAGATGAGGAAGACCAACACCGCTGTGGCTCTGCCACCTCCCACTGTAGATGAGGAAGACCAACACCGCTGTGGCTCTGCCACCTCCCACTGTAGATGAGGAAGACCAACACCGCTGTGGCTCTGCCACCTCCCACTGTAGATGAGGAAGACCAACACCGCTGTGGCTCTGCCACCTCCCACTGTAGATGAGGAAGGACAACACCGCTGTGGCTCTGCCACCTCCCACTGTAGATGAGGAAGACCAACACCGCTGTGGCTCTGCCACCTCCCACTCTAGATGAGGAAGGCCAACACCGCTGTGGCTCTGCCACCTCCCACTGTAGATGAGGAAGACCAACACCGCTGTGGCTCTGCCACCTCCCACTCTAGATGAGGAATACCAACACCGGTGTGGCTCTCCCACCTCCCACTCTAGATGAGGAAGACCAACACCGCTGTGGCTCTGCCACCTCCCACTGTAGATGAGGAAGACCAACACCGCTGTGGCTCTGCCACCTCCCACTCTAGATGAGGAATACCAACACCGGTGTGGCTCTCCCACCTCCCACTGTAGATGAGGAAGACCAACACCGCTGTGGCTCTGCCACCTCCCACTGTAGATGAGGAATACCAACACCGGTGTGGCTCTCCCACCTCCCACTGTAGATGAGGAAGACCAACACCGCTGTGGCTCTGCCACCTCCCACTCTAGATGAGGAATACCAACACCGCTGTGGCTCTGCCACCTCCCACTGTAGATGAGGAAGACCAACACCGCTGTGGCTCTGCCACCTCCCACTGTAGATGAGGAAGGCCAACACCGCTGTGGCTCTGCCACCTCCCACTGTAGCTGAGGAAGGCCAACACCGCTGTGGCTCTGCCACCTCCCACTGTAGCTGAGGAAGACCAACACCGCTGTGGCTCTGCCACCTCCCACTGTAGATGAGGAAGACCAACACCGCTGTGGCTCTGCCACCTCCCACTGTAGATGAGGAAGACCAACACCGCTGTGGCTCTGCCACCTCCCACTGTAGATGAGGAAGACCAACACCGCTGTGGCTCTGCCACCTCCCACTGTAGATGAGGAAGACCAACACCGCTGTGGCTCTGCCACCTCCCACTGTAGATGAGGAAGACCAACACCGCTGTGGCTCTGCCACCTCCCACTGTAGATGAGGAAGACCAACACCGCTGTGGCTCTGCCACCTCCCACTGTAGATGAGGAAGACCAACACCGCTGTGGCTCTGCCACCTCCCACTGTAGATGAGGAAGGCCAACACCGCTGTGGCTCTGCCACCTCCCACTGTAGATGAGGAAGGACCAACACCGCTGTGGCTCTGCCACCTCCCACTGTAGATGAGGAAGACCAACACCGCTGTGGCTCTGCCACCTCCCACTGTAGATGAGGAAGGCCAACACCGCTGTGGCTCTGCCACCTCCCACTGTAGATGAGGAAGGCCAACCTCCCACTGTAGATGAGGAAGGCTGTGGCTCTGCCACCTCCCACTGTAGATGAGGAAGGCCAACACCGCTGTGGCTCTGCCACCTCCCACTGTAGATGAGGAAGGCCAACACCGCTGTGGCTCTGCCACCTCCCACTGTAGATGAGGAAGACCAACACCGCTGTGGCTCTGCCACCTCCCACTGTAGATGAGGAAGGCCAACACCGCTGTGGCTCTGCCACCTCCCACTGTAGATGAGGAAGACCAACACCGCTGTGGCTCTGCCACCTCCCACTGTAGATGAGGAGGACCTCCCACTGTAGATGAGGAAGACCAACACCGCTGTGGCTCTGCCACCTCCCACTGTAGATGAGGAAGACCAACACCGCTGTGGCTCTGCCACCTCCCACTGTAGATGAGGAAGACCAACACCGCTGTGGCTCTGCCTGCCACCTCCCACTGTAGATGAGGAAGACCAACACCGCTGTGGCTCTGCCACCTCCCACTGTAGATGAGGAAGACCAACACCGCTGTGGCTCTGCCACCTCCCACTGTAGATGAGGAAGACCAACACCGCTGTGGCTCTGCCACCTCCCACTGTAGATGAGGAAGACCAACACCGCTGTGGCTCTGCCACCTCCCACTGTAGATGAGGAAGGCCAACACCGCTGTGGCTCTGCCACCTCCCACTGTAGATGAGGAAGGCTGAGTAGCTGAAGGCCAACACCGCTGTGGCTCTGCCACCTCCCACTGTAGATGAGGAAGACCAACACCGCTGTGGCTCTGCCACCTCCCACTGTAGATGAGGAAGACCAACACCGCTGTGGCTCTGCCACCTCCCACTGTAGATGAGGAAGACCAACACCGCTGTGGCTCTGCCACCTCCCACTGTAGCTGAGGAAGGCCAACACCGCTGTGGCTCTGCCACCTCCCACTGTAGATGAGGAAGACTGAGGATGAGACCAACACCGCTGTGGCTCTGCCACCTCCCACTGTAGATGAGGAAGACCAACACCGCTGTGGCTCTGCCACCTCCCACTGTAGATGAGGAAGACCAACACCGCTGTGGCTCTGCCACCTCCCACTGTAGATGAGGAAGACCAACACCGCTGTGGCTCTGCCACCTCCCACTGTAGATGAGGAAGACCAACACCGCTGTGGCTCTGCCACCTCCCACTGTAGATGAGGAAGACCAACACCGCTGTGGCTCTGCCACACTGTAGATGAGGAAGACCAACACCGCTCCCACTGTAGACCTCCCACTGTAGAGGAAGACCAACACCGCTGAGGAAGACCAACACCGCTGTGGCTCTGCCACCTCCCACTGTAGATGAGGAAGACCAACACCGCTGTGGCTCTGCCACCTCCCACTGTAGATGAGGAAGGCCAACACCGCTGTGGCTCTGCCACCTCCCACTGTAGATGAGGAAGGCCAACACCGCTGTGGCTCTGCCACCTCCCACTGTAGATGAGGAAGACCAACACCGCTGTGGCTCTGCCACCTCCCACTGTAGATGAGGAAGGCCAACACCGCTGTGGCTCTGCCACCTCCCACTGTAGATGAGGAAGACCAACACCGCTGTGGCTCTGCCACCTCCCACTGTAGATGAGGAAGGCCAACACCGCTGTGGCTCTGCCACCTCCCACTGTAGATGAGGAAGGCCAACACCGCTGTGGCTCTGCCACCTCCCACTGTAGATGAGGAAGACCAACACCGCTGTGGCTCTGCCACCTCCCACTGTAGATGAGGAAGACCAACACCGCTGTGGCTCTGCCACCTCCCACTGTAGATGAGGAAGACCAACACCGCTGTGGCTCTGCCACCTCCCACTGTAGATGAGGAAGGCCAACACCGCTGTGGCTCTGCCACCTCCCACTGTAGATGAGGAAGACCAACACCGCTGTGGCTCTGCCACCTCCCACTGTAGATGAGGAAGACCAACTGTAGATGAGGAAGACCACCGCTGTGGCTCTGCCACCTCCCACTGTAGATGAGGAAGACCAACACCGCTGTGGCTCTGCCACCTCCCACTGTAGATGAGGAAGACCAACACCGCTGTGGCTCTGCCACCTCCCACTGTAGATGAGGAAGACCAACACCGCTGTGGCTCTGCCACCTCCCACTGTAGATGAGGAAGACCAACACCGCTGTGGCTCTGCCACCTCCCACTGTAGATGAGGAAGACCAACACCGCTGTGGCTCTGCCACCTCCCACTGTAGATGAGGAAGGCCAACACCGCTGTGGCTCTGCCACCTCCCACTGTAGATGAGGAAGACCAACACCGCTGTGGCTCTGCCACCTCCCACTGTAGATGAGGAAGACCAACACCGCTGTGGCTCTGCCACCTCCCACTGTAGATGAGGAAGACCAACACCGCTGTGGCTCTGCCACCTCCCACTGTAGATGAGGAAGGCCAACACCGCTGTGGCTCTGCCACCTCCCACTGTAGATGAGGAAGACCAACACCGCTGTGGCTCTGCCACCTCCCACTGTAGATGAGGAAGACCAACACCGCTGTGGCTCTGCCACCTCCCACTGTAGATGAGGAAGACCAACACCGCTGTGGCTCTGCCACCTCCCACTGTAGATGAGGAAGGCCAACACCGCTGTGGCTCTGCCACCTCCCACTGTAGATGAGGAAGACCAACACCGCTGTGGCTCTGCCACCTCCCACTGTAGATGAGGAAGACCAACACCGCTGTGGCTCTGCCACCTCCCACTCTAGATGAGGAATACCAACACCGGTGTGGCTCTGCCACCTCCCACTGTAGATGAGGAAGGCCAACACCGCTGTGGCTCTGCCACCTCCCACTGTAGATGAGGAAGACCAACACCGCTGTGGCTCTGCCACCTCCCACTGTAGATGAGGAAGGACAACACCGCTGTGGCTCTGCCACCTCCCACTGTAGATGAGGAAGACCAACACCGCTGTGGCTCTGCCACCTCCCACTGTAGATGAGGAAGACCAACACCGCTGTGGCTCTGCCACCTCCCACTGTAGATGAGGAAGACCAACACCGCTGTGGCTCTGCCACCTCCCACTGTAGATGAGGAAGACCAACACCGCTGTGGCTCTGCCACCTCCCACTGTAGATGAGGAAGGCCAACACCGGTGTGGCTCTGCCACCTCCCACTGTAGATGAGGAAGACCACCTCCGCTGTGGCTCTGCCACCTCCCACTGTAGATGAGGAAGACCAACACCGCTGTGGCTCAGCCACCTCCCACTCTAGATGAGGAATACCAACACCGCTGTGGCTCAGCCACCTCCCACTCTAGATGAGGAATACCAACACCGCTGTGGCTCTGCCACCTCCCACTGTAGATGAGGAAGGCCAACACCGGTGTGGCTCTGCCACCTCCCACTGTAGATGAGGAAGGCCAACGCCGCTGTGGCTCTGCCACCTCCCACTGTAGATGAGGAAGACCAACACCGCTGTGGCTCTGCCACCTCCCACTGTAGATGAGGAAGACCAACACCGCTGTGGCTCTGCCACCTCCCACTGTAGATGAGGAAGGCCAACACCGGTGTGGCTCTGCCACCTCCCACTGTAGATGAGGAAGACCAACACCGCTGTGGCTCTGCCACCTCCCACTGTAGATGAGGAAGGCCAACACCGCTGTGGCTCTGCCACCTCCCACTGTAGATGAGGAAGACCAACACCGCTGTGGCTGGCTCTGCCACCACCTCCCACTGTAGATGAGGAAGGACAACACCGCTGTGGCTCTGCCACCTCCCACTGTAGATGAGGAAGGCCAACACCGCTGTGGCTCTGCCACCTCCCACTGTAGATGAGGAAGACCAACACCGCTGTGGCTCTGCCACCTCCCACTGTAGATGAGGAAGACCAACACCGCTGTGGCTCTGCCACCTCCCACTGTAGATGAGGAAGACCAACACCGCTGTGGCTCTGCCACCTCCCACTGTAGATGAGGAAGACCAACACCGCTGTGGCTCTGCCACCTCCCACTGTAGATGAGGAAGGCCAACACCGCTGTGGCTCTGCCACCTCCCACTGTAGATGAGGAAGGCCAACACCGCTGTGGCTCTGCCACCTCCCACTGTAGATGAGGAAGACCAACACCGCTGTGGCTCTGCCACCTCCCACTGTAGATGAGGAAGACCAACACCGCTGTGGCTCTGCCACCTCCCACTGTAGATGAGGAAGGCCAACACCGCTGTGGCTCTGCCACCTCCCACTGTAGATGAGGAAGGCCAACACCGCTGTGGCTCTGCCACCTCCCACTGTAGATGAGGAAGGCCAACACCGCTGTGGCTCTGCCACCTCCCACTGTAGATGAGGAAGGCCAACACCGCTGTGGCTCTGCCACCTCCCACTGTAGATGAGGAAGTGGCTCTGCCCCACTGTAGATGAGGAAGACCAACACCGCTGTGGCTCTGCCACCTCCCACTGTAGATGAGGAAGGCCAACACCGCTGTGGCTCTGCCACCTCCCACTGTAGATGAGGAAGGCCAACACCGCTGTGGCTCTGCCACCTCCCACTGTAGATGAGGAAGGCCAACACCGCTGTGGCTCTGCCACCTCCCACTGTAGATGAGGAAGGCCAACACCGCTGTGGCTCTGCCACCTCCCACTGTAGATGAGGAAGACCAACACCGCTGTGGCTCTGCCACCTCCCACTGTAGATGAGGAAGGACAACACCGCTGTGGCTCTGCCACCTCCCACTGTAGATGAGGAAGACCAACACCGCTGTGGCTCTGCCACCTCCCACTGTAGATGAGGAAGACCAACACCGCTGTGGCTCTGCCACCTCCCACTGTAGATGAGGAAGACCAACACCGCTGTGGCTCTGGCTCTGCCACCTCCCACTGTAGATGAGGAAGACCGCTGTGGCTCTGCCAAGACCAGATGAGGAAGGCTGTGGCTCTGCCACCTCCCACTAGAGATGAGGAAGACCAACACCGCTGTGGCTCTGCCACCTCCCACTGTAGATGAGGAAGACCAACACCGCTGTGGCTCTGCCACCTCCCACTGTAGATGAGGAAGGACCAACACCGCTGTGGCTCTGCCACCTCCCACTGTAGATGAGGAAGACCAACACCGCTGTGGCTCTGCCACCTCCCACTGTAGATGAGGAAGGCCAACACCGCTGTGGCTCTGCCACCTCCCACTGTAGATGAGGAAGGCCAACACCGCTGTGGCTCTGCCACCTCCCACTGTAGATGAGGAAGACCAACACCGCTGTGGCTCTGCCACCTCCCACTGTAGATGAGGAAGACCAACACCGCTGTGGCTCTGCCACCTCCCACTGTAGATGAGGAAGACCAACACCGCTGTGGCTCTGCCACCTCCCACTGTAGATGAGGAAGACCAACACCGCTGTGGCTCTGCCACCTCCCACTGTAGATGAGGAAGACCAACACCGCTGTGGCTCTGCCACCTCCCACTGTAGATGAGGAAGACCAACACCGCTGTGGCTCTGCCACCTCCCACTGTAGATGAGGAAGGCCAACACCGCTGTGGCTCTGCCACCTCCCACTGTAGATGAGGAAGACCAACACCGCTGTGGCTCTGCCACCTCCCACTGTAGATGAGGAAGACCAACACCGCTGTGGCTCTGCCACCTCCCACTGTAGATGAGGAAGACCAACACCGCTGTGGCTCTGCCACCTCCCACTGTAGATGAGGAAGAACACCGCTGTGGCTCTGCCACCTCCCACTGTAGATGAGGAAGACCAACACCGCTGTGGCTCTGCCACCTCCCACTGTAGATGAGGAAGACCAACACCGCTGTGGCTCTGCCACCTCCCACTGTAGATGAGGAAGACCAACACCGCTGTGGCTCTGCCACCTCCCACTGTAGATGAGGAAGGCCAACACCGCTGTGGCTCTGCCACCTCCCACTGTAGATGAGGAAGACCAACACCGCTGTGGCTCTGCCACCTCCCACTGTAGATGAGGAAGACCAACACCGCTGTGGCTCTGCCACCTCCCACTGTAGATGAGGAAGACCAACACCGCTGTGGCTCTGCCACCTCCCACTGTAGATGAGGAAGACCAACACCGCTGTGGCTCTGCCACCTCCCACTGTAGATGAGGAAGACCAACACCGCTGTGGCTCTGCCACCTCCCACTGTAGATGAGGAAGACCAACACCGCTGTGGCTCTGCCACCTCCCACTGTAGATGAGGAAGACCAACACCGCTGTGGCTCTGCCACCTCCCACTGTAGATGAGGAAGACCAAGATGTAGATGAGGAAGACACACCGCTGTGGCTCTGCCACCTCCCACTGTAGATGAGGAAGACCAACACCGCTGTGGCTCTGCCACCTCCCACTGTAGATGAGGAAGGACCAACACCGCTGTGGCTCTGCCACCTCCCACTGTAGATGAGGAAGACCAACACCGCTGTGGCTCTGCCACCTCCCACTGTAGATGAGGAAGACCAACACCGCTGTGGCTCTGCCACCTCCCACTGTAGATGAGGAAGACCAACACCGCTGTGGCTCTGCCACCTCCCACTGTAGATGAGGAAGACCAACACCGCTGTGGCTCTGCCACCTCCCACTGTAGATGAGGAAGACAACACCGCTGTGGCTCTGCCACCTCCCACTGTAGATGAGGAAGGCCAACACCGCTGTGGCTCTGCCACCTCCCACTGTAGATGAGGAAGGCCAACACCGCTGTGGCTCTGCCACCTCCCACTGTAGATGAGGAAGGCCAACACCGCTGTGGCTCTGCCACCTCCCACTGTAGATGAGGAAGACCAACACCGCTGTGGCTCTGCCACCTCCCACTGTAGATGAGGAAGACCAACACCGCTGTGGCTCTGCCACCTCCCACTGTAGATGAGGAAGACCAACACCGCTGTGGCTCTGCCACCTCCCACTGTAGATGAGGAAGACCAACACCGCTGTGGCTCTGCCACCTCCCACTGTAGATGAGGAAGACACCGCTGTGGCTCTGCCACCTCCCACACCGCTGTGGCTCTGCCACCTCCCACTGTAGATGAGGAAGACCAACACCGCTGTGGCTCTGCCACCTCCCACTGTAGATGAGGAAGGCCGCTGTGGCTCTGCCACCTCCCACTGTAGATGAGGAAGACCAACACCGCTGTGGCTCTGCCACCTCCCACTGTAGATGAGGAAGGCCCGCTGTGGCTCTGCCACCTCCCACTGTAGATGAGGAAGACCAACACCGCTGTGGCTCTGCCACCTCCCACTGTAGATGAGGAAGGCCAACACCGCTGTGGCTCTGCCACCTCCCACTGTAGATGAGGAAGACCAACACCGCTGTGGCTCTGCCACCTCCCACTGTAGATGAGGAAGAACACCGCTGTGGCTCTGCCAGCTGTGGCTCTGCCACCTCCCACTGTAGATGAGGAAGGCCAACACCGCTGTGGCTCTGCCACCTCCCACTGTAGATGAGGAAGACCAACACCGCTGTGGCTCTGCCACCTCCCACTGTAGATGAGGAAGCTGTGGCTCTGCCACCTCCCACTGTAGATGACCGCTGTGGCTCTGCCACCTCCCACTGTAGATGAGGAAGACCAACACCGCTGTGGCTCTGCCACCTCCCACTGTAGATGAGGAAGGCCAACACCGCTGTGGCTCTGCCACCTCCCACTGTAGATGAGGAAGACCAACACCGCTGTGGCTCTGCCACCTCCCACTGTAGATGAGGAAGACCAACACCGCTGTGGCTCTGCCACCTCCCACTGTAGATGAGGAAGACCAACACCGCTGTGGCTCTGCCACCTCCCACTGTAGATGAGGAAGGCCAACACCGCTGTGGCTCTGCCACCTCCCACTGTAGATGAGGAAGACCAACACCGCTGTGGCTCTGCCACCTCCCACTGTAGATGAGGAAGACCAACACCGCTGTGGCTCTGCCACCTCCCACTGTAGATGAGGAAGGCCAACACCGCTGTGGCTCTGCCACCTCCCACTGTAGATGAGGAAGACCAACACCGCTGTGGCTCTGCCACCTCCCACTGTAGATGAGGAAGACCAACACCGCTGTGGCTCTGCCACCTCCCACTGTAGATGAGGAAGACCAACACCGCTGTGGCTCTGCCACCTCCCACTGTAGATGAGGAAGACCAACACCGCTGTGGCTCTGCCACCTCCCACTGTAGATGAGGAAGACCAACACCGCTGTGGCTCTGCCACCTCCTGTGGCTCTGAGGAAGGACCTGACTTAAAGATGAGGAAGACCAACACCGCTGTGGCTCTGCCACCTCCCACTGTAGATTTGTAAGCTCTGCTAAATGATGAGGAAGTAGATGAGGAAGACCAACACCGCTGTGGCTCTGCCAACTGTAGATGAGGAAGACCAACACCGCTGTGGCTCTGCCACCTCCCACTGTAGATGAGGAAGGCCAACACCGCTGTGGCTCTGCCACCTCCCACTGTAGATGAGGAGAAGACCAACACCGCTGTGGCTCTGCCACCTCCCCACTCCCACTGTAGATGAGGAAGACCAACACCGCTGTGGCTCTGCCACCTCCCACTGTAGATGAGGAAGACCAACACCGCTGTGGCTCTGCCACCTCCCACTGTAGATGAGGAAGACCAACACCGCTGTGGCTCTGCCACCTCCCACTGTAGATGAGGAAGACCAACACCGCTGTGGCTCTGCCACCTCCCACTGTAGATGAGGAAGACCAACACCGCTGTGGCTCTGCCACCTCCCACTGTAGATGAGGAAGACCAACACCGCTGTGGCTCTGCCACCTCCCACTGTAGATGAGGAAGACCAACACCGCTGTGGCTCTGCCACCTCCCCACTGTAGATGAGGAAGACCAACACCGCTGTGGCTCTGCCACCTCCCACTGTAGATGAGGAAGACCAACACCGCTGTGGCTCTGCCACCTCCCACTGTAGATGAGGAAGGCCAACACCGCTGTGGCTCTGCCACCTCCCACTGTAGATGAGGAAGACCAACACCGCTGTGGCTCTGCCACCTCCCACTGTAGATGAGGAAGACCAACACCGCTGTGGCTCTGCCACCTCCCACTGTAGATGAGGAAGACCAACACCGCTGTGGCTCTGCCACCTCCCACTGTAGATGAGGAAGGCCAACACCGCTGTGGCTCTGCCACCTCCCACTGTAGATGAGGAAGACCAACACCGCTGTGGCTCTGCCACTGTAGATGAGGAAGACTCCCACTGTAGATGAGGAAGACCAACACCGCTGTGGCTCTGCCACCTCCCACTGTAGATGAGGAAGACCAACACCGCTGTGGCTCTGCCACCTCCCTGTACTGTAGATGAGATGAAGACCAACACCACTGTGGCTCTGCCACCTCCCACTGTAGATGAGGAAGACAACACCGCTGTGGCTCTGCCACCTCCCACTGTAGATGAGGAAGACCAACACCGCTGTGGCTCTGCCACCTCCCACTGTAGATGAGGAAGGCCAACACCGCTGTGGCTCTGCCACCTCCCATTGTGGATGAGGAAGACCAACACCGCTGTGGCTCTGCCACCTCCCACTTTAGATGAGGAAGACCAACACTGCTGTGGCTCTGCCACCTCCCACTGTAGATGAGGAAGACCAACACCGCTGTGGCTCTGCCACCTCCCACTGTAGATGAGGAAGGCCAACACCGCTGTGGCTCTGCCACCTCCCACTGTAGATGAGGAAGGCCAACACCGCTGTGGCTCTGCCACCTCCCACTGTAGATGAGGAAGGCCAACACCGCTGTGGCTCTGCCACCTCCCACTGTAGATGAGGAAGGCCAACACCGCTGTGGCTCTGCCACCTCCCACTGTAGATGAGGAAGACCAACACCGCTGTGGCTCTGCCACCTCCCACTGTAGATGAGGAAGGCCAACACCGCTGTGGCTCTGCCACCTCCCACTGTAGATGAGGAAGACCAACACCGCTGTGGCTCTGCCACCTCCCACTGTAGATGAGGAAGGCCAACACCGCTGTGGCTCTGCCACCTCCCACTGTAGATGAGGAAGACCAACACCGCTGTGGCTCTGCCACCTCCCACTGTAGATTTGTAAGCGTCTGCTAAATGACTTAAATGTAAATGATGTAAATGTAGATGAGGAATACCAACACCGCTGTGGCTCTGCCACCTCCCACTGTAGATGAGGAAGGCCAACACCGCTGTGGCTCTGCCACCTCCCACTGTAGATGAGGAAGACCAACACCGCTGTGGCTCTGCCACCTCCCACTGTAGATGAGGAAGACCAACACCGCTGTGGCTCTGCCACCTCCCACTGTAGATTTGTAAGCGTCTGCTAAATGACTTAAATGTAAATGATGTAAATGTAGATGAGGAAGACCAACACCGCTGTGGCTCTGCCACCTCCCACTGTAGATGAGGAAGGCCAACACCGCTGTGGCTCTGCCACCTCCCACTGTAGATGAGGAAGACCAACACCGCTGTGGCTCTGCCACCTCCCACTGTAGATGAGGAAGGCCAACACCGCTGTGGCTCTGCCACCTCCCACTGTAGATGAGGAAGACCAACACCGCTGTGGCTCTGCCACCTCCCACTGTAGATGAGGAAGACCAACACCACTGTGGCTCTGCCACCTCCCACTGTAGATGAGGAAGACCAACACCGCTGTGGCTCTGCCACCTCCCACTGTAGATGAGGAAGGCCAACACCGCTGTGGCTCTGCCACCTCCCACTGTAGATGAGGAAGACCAACACCGCTGTGGCTCTGCCACCTCCCACTGTAGATGAGGAAGACCAACACCGCTGTGGCTCTGCCACCTCCCACTGTAGATGAGGAAGACCAACACCGCTGTGGCTCTGCCACCTCCCACTGTAGATGAGGAAGGACAACACCGCTGTGGCTCTGCCACCTCCCACTGTAGATGAGGAAGACCAACACCGCTGTGGCTCTGCCACCTCCCACTGTAGATGAGGAAGACCAACACCGCTGTGGCTCTGCCACCTCCCACTGTAGATGAGGAAGACCAACACCGCTGTGGCTCTGCCACCTCCCACTGTAGATGAGGAAGACCAACACCGCTGTGGCTCTGCCACCTCCCACTGTAGATGAGGAAGACCAACACCGCTGTGGCTCTGCCACCTCCCACTGTAGATGAGGAAGGCCAACACCGCTGTGGCTCTGCCACCTCCCACTGTAGATGAGGAAGGCCAACACCGCTGTGGCTCTGCCACCTCCCACTGTAGATGAGGAAGACCAACACCGCTGTGGCTCTGCCACCTCCCACTGTAGATGAGGAAGGCCAACACCGCTGTGGCTCTGCCACCTCCCACTGTAGATGAGGAAGACCAACACCGCTGTGGCTCTGCCACCTCCCACTGTAGATGAGGAAGACCAACACTGGTGGATGGGGTGGATTGAGACGCAGTTTCTATCAGAAACAGATATCTCTATCAGAAACAAATATCTCTATCAGAAACAGATATCTCTATCAGAAACAGATATCTCTATCAGAAACAAATATCTCTATCAGAAACAGATATCTCTATCAGAAACAGATATCTCTATCAGAAACAAATATCTCTATCAGAAACAGATATCTCTATCAGAAACAGATATCTCTATCAGAAACAGATATCTCTATCAGAAACATATATCTCTATCAGAAACATATATCTCTATCAGAAACAGATATCACTATCAGAAACATATATCTCTATCAGAAACAGATATCTCTATCAGAAACATATATCTCTATCAGAAACATATATCTCTATCAGAAACAGATATCTCTATCAGAAACAAATATCTCTATCAGAAACAGATATCTCTATCAGAAACATATATCTCTATCAGAAACATATATCTCTATCAGAAACAGATATCTCTATCAGAAACAGATATCTCTATCAGAAACAGATATCTCTATCAGAAACATATATCTCTATCAGAAACATATATCTCTATCAGAAACAGATATCACTATCAGTAACATATATCTCTATCAGAAACAGATATCTCTATCAGAAACAGATATCTATCAGAAACATATATCTCTATCAGAAACATATATCTCTATCAGAAACAAATATCTCTATCAGAAACAGATATCTCTATCAGAAACATATATCTCTATCAGAAACATATATCTCTATCAGAAACATATATCTCTATCAGAAACATATATCTCTATCAGAAACAGATATCTATCAGAAACATATCTCTATCAGAAACATATATCTCTATCAGAAACAGATATCTCTATCAGAAAAAGATGGTTTTTATGGAGATGTTTTTATTATGCTACTGAGATTCCTGCGGGGGTGCTGACATCGAGTCTTGGGGCTTAATTATGCACCCCATGTTATACCTGCAGCACTGCTCCAGAGGTGTCAGGATAGAGGGTTCATCTTTAGAGTGACGTCCAAACCTGTAGTCAGCACACAGTGTCAATGTTACAATCAACTAACGTTAGTTAAACCTGTAGTCAACACACAGTGTCAATGTTACAATCAACTAACGTTAGTTAAACCTGTAGTCAACACACAGTGTCAATGTTACAATCAACTAACGTTAGTTAAACCTGTAGTCAGCACAGTGTCAATGTTACAATCAACTAACGTTAGTTAAACCTGTAGTCAGCACAGTGTCAATGTTACAATCAACTAACGTTAGTTAAACCTGTAGTCAGCACACAGTGTCAATGTTACAATCAACTAACGTTAGTTAAACCTGTAGTCAGCACACAGACATAGTGTCAGACACACACATGCACACACACACCATTAATAAAAACAGATCATCAATTTCATTGTCAGGATACTCACGCCCTCCCGTTGTCTAAGTGCAGAAGGAAAGTGTTGTTGCCAAACTTCTCAAACGTCTCATAGTGGTGTCGGTCCATATTACCTGGAAGAAAATAGTTTGTGTTGAACGCGTGTTTGTTTGTGTTTTATTTTCAGCTTCTTCCTCTTTCTGCTAATTGAAAAGACTTTGGTCTCCATGAACAGCACAATAGAAAGGTATTACTATTACAGTCTCATTACTATTATAGTTCTAATATATTATTATGTCCTGACCCAGACAGACCCATGAGGAAGTCTAGTATAGTCATGTCTATCAGTTCCACCAGTCTCCTTCCCTCCCCAGCCCAGACCGACCCATGAGGAAGTCTAGTATAGTCATGTCTATCAGGTCCACCATTCTCCCTCCCCAGCCCAGACCGACCCAAGAGGAAGTCTAGTATAGTCATGTCTATCAGTTCCACCAGTCTCCTTCCCTCCCCAGCCCAGACCTACCCAAGAGGAAGTCTAGTATAGTCATGTCTATTAGGTTCACCAGTCTCCCTCCCCAGCCCAGACCTACCCAAGAGGAAGTCTAGTATAGTCATGTCTATCAGGTCCACCAGTCTCCCTCCCCCCAGACCCAGACCATGTCTACAGGTCCACCAGTCTCCCTCCCCAGCCCAGACCTACCCAAGTCTAGTATTGTCATGTCTATCAGGTCCACCAGTCTCCCTCCCCAGCCCAGACCTACCCATGAGGAAGTCTAGTATTGTCATGTCTATCAGGTCCACCAGTCTCCCCCCAGCCCAGACCTACCCATGAGGAAGTCTAGTATAGTCATGTCTATCAGGTCCACCAGTCTCCCCCCCAGCCCAGACCTACCCATGAGGAAGTCTAGTATTGTCATGTCTATCAGGTCCACCAGTCTCCCTCCCCAGCCCAGACCTACCCATGAGGAAGTCTAGTATTGTCATGTCTATCAGGTCCACCAGTCTCCCTCCCCAGCCCAGACCTACCCATGAGGAAGTCTAGTATTGTCATGTCTATCAGGTCCACCAGTCTCCCCCCAGCCCAGACCCAGCCCAGACCTCTCCCTCCCCAGCCCAGACCTACCCAAGAGGAAGTCTAGTATAGTCATGTCTCCATCAGGTCCACCAGACCTCTCTAGTATTGTCATGTCTATCAGGTCCCCAGCCCAGACCTACCCATGAGGAAGTCTAGTATTGTCATGTCTATCAGGTCCACCAGTCTCCCTCCCCAGCCCAGACCTACCCATGAGGAAGTCTAGTATTGTCATGTCTATCAGGTCCACCAGTCTCCCTCCCCAGCCCAGACCTACCCATGAGGAAGTCTAGTATTGTCATGTCTATCAGGTCCACCAGTCTCCCTCCCCAGCCCAGACCTACCCATGAGGAAGTCTAGTATAGTCATGTCTATCAGGTCCACCAGTCTCCCTCCCCAGCCCAGACCTACCCATGAGGAAGTCTAGTATAGTCATGTCTATCAGGTCCACCAGTCTCCCTCCCCCTACCCAGCCCAGACCTACCCATGAGGAAGTCTAGTATTGTCATGTCTATCAGGTCCACCAGTCTCCCTCCCCAGCCCAGACCTACCCATGAGGAAGTCTAGTATAGTCATGTCTATCAGGTCCACCAGTCTCCCTCCCCAGCCCAGACCTACCCATGAGGAAGTCTAGTATAGTCATGTCTATCAGGTCCACCAGTCTCCCTCCCCAGCCCAGACCTACCCATGAGGAAGTCTAGTATTGTCATGTCTATCAGGTCCACCAGTCTCCCTCCCCAGCCCAGACCTACCCATGAGGAAGTCTAGTATAGTCATGTCTATCAGGTCCACCAGTCTCCCTCCCCAGCCCAGACCTACCCATGAGGAAGTCTAGTATAGTCATGTCTATCAGGTCCACCAGTCTCCCTCCCCAGCCCAGACCTACCCATGAGGAAGTCTAGTATAGTCATGTCTATCAGGTCCACCAGTCTCCCTCCCCAGCCCAGACCTACCCATGAGGAAGTCTAGTATTGTCATGTCTATCAGGTCCACCAGTCTCCCTCCCCAGCCCAGACCTACCCATGAGGAAGTCTAGTATAGTCATGTCTATCAGGTCCACCAGTCTCCCTCCCCAGCCCAGACCTACCCATGAGGAAGTCTAGTATAGTCATGTCTATCAGGTCCACCAGTCTCCCTCCCCAGCCCAGACCTACCCATGAGGAAGTCTAGTATTGTCATGTCTATCAGGTCCACCAGTCTCCCTCCCCAGCCCAGACCTACCCATGAGGAAGTCTAGTATTGTCATGTCTATCAGGTCCACCAGTCTCCCTCCCCAGCCCAGACCTACCCATGAGGAAGTCTAGTATTGTCATGTCTATCAGGTCCACCAGTCTCCCTCCCCAGCCCAGACCTACCCATGAGGAAGTCAGTATTGTCATGTCTATCAGGTCCACCAGTCTCCCTCCCCAGCCCAGACCTACCCATGAGGAAGTCTAGTATTGTCATGTCTATCAGGTCCACCAGTCTCCCTCCCCAGCCCAGACCTACCCATGAGGAAGTCTAGTATTGTCATGTCTATCAGGTCCACCAGTCTCCCTCCCCAGCCCAGACCTACCCATGAGGAAGTCTAGTATTGTCATGTCTATCAGGTCCACCAGTCTCCCTCCCCAGCCCAGACCTACCCATGAGGAAGTCTAGTATTGTCATGTCTATCAGGTCCACCAGTCTCCCTCCCCAGCCCAGACCTACCCATGAGGAAGTCTAGTATTGTCATGTCTATCAGGTCCACCAGTCTCCCTCCCCAGCCCAGACCTACCCATGAGGAAGTCTAGTATTGTCATGTCTATCAGGTCCACCAGTCTCCCTCCCCAGCCCAGACCTACCCATGAGGAAGTCTAGTATTGTCATGTCTATCAGGTCCACCAGTCTCCCTCCCCAGCCCAGACCTACCCATGAGGAAGTCTAGTATTGTCATGTCTATCAGGTCCACCAGTCTCCCTCCCCAGCCCAGACCTACCCATGAGGAAGTCTAGTATTGTCATGTCTATCAGGTCCACCAGTCTCCCTCCCCAGCCCAGACCTACCCAAGAGGAAGTCTAGTATTGTCATGTCTATCAGGTCCACCAGTCTCCCTCCCCAGCCCAGACCTACCCATGAGGAAGTCTAGTATTGTCATGTCTATCAGGTCCACCAGTCTCCCTCCCCAGCCCAGACCTACCCATGAGGAAGTCTAGTATTGTCATGTCTATCAGGTCCACCAGTCTCCCTCCCCAGCCCAGACCTACCCATGAGGAAGTCTAGTATTGTCATGTCTATCAGGTCCACCAGTCTCCCTCCCCAGCCCAGACCTACCCATGAGGAAGTCTAGTATTGTCATGTCTATCAGGTCCACCAGTCTCCCTCCCCAGCCCAGACCTACCCATGAGGAAGTCTAGTATTGTCATGTCTATCAGGTCCACCAGTCTCCCTCCCCAGCCCAGACCTACCCATGAGGAAGTCTAGTATTGTCATGTCTATCAGGTCCACCAGTCTCCCTCCCCAGCCCAGACCTACCCATGAGGAAGTCTAGTATTGTCATGTCTATCAGGTCCACCACCCAGACCTACCCAGTCTCCCCAGTCCCCCCCAGCCCAGACCTACCCATGAGGAAGTCTAGTATTGTCATGTCTATCAGGTCCACCAGTCTCCCTCCCCAGCCCAGACCTACCCATGAGGAAGTCTAGTATTGTCATGTCTATCAGGTCCACCAGTCTCCCTCCCCAGCCCAGACCTACCCATGAGGAAGTCTAGTATTGTCATGTCTATCAGGTCCACCAGTCTCCCTCCCCAGCCCAGACCTACCCATGAGGAAGTCTAGTATAGTCATGTCTATCAGGTCCACCAGTCTCCCTCCCCAGCCCAGACCTACCCATGAGGAAGTCTAGTATTGTCATGTCTATCAGGTCCACCAGTCTCCCTCCCCAGCCCAGACCTACCCATGAGGAAGTCTAGTATTGTCATGTCTATCAGGTCCACCAGTCTCCCTCCCCAGCCCAGACCTACCCATGAGGAAGTCTAGTATAGTCATGTCTATCAGGTCCACCAGTCTGGTTCCCTTGTTGTATGGTGGGGTCTTCTTCACTGTGTCACAGTAGTCTGGGTCTTTCTCCCACCTGCAACATGACAACAGGGTTAGAGTTGAGACTTGTGTTAGAGTTAGGGATGAGGGTTAGAGTTAGGGTTGAGGGTTAGAATTAGGGTTGAGGGTTAGAGTTGGGGTTGAGGGTTAGAATTGGGGTTGAGGGTTAGTGTTAGGGTTGAGGGTTAGAATTAGGGTTGAGGGTTAGAGTTAGGGTTGGGGGTTAGAATTAAGGTTGAGAATAGGGTTAAAGTTAGGGTTGATGGTTAGAATTAGTTTTGAGGGTTAGAGTTAGGGTTGAGGGTTAGAATTAGGGTTGAGGGTTAGAGTTAGGGTTGAGGGTTAGAATTAGGGTTGAGGGTTAGAGTTAGGGTTGAGAGTTAGAGTTAGGGTTGAGGGTTAGAATTAGGGTTGATGGTTAGAGTTAGGGTTGAGGGTTAGAATTAGGGTTGAGGGTTAGAGTTAGGTTTGAGGCTACACCATAGTACCCTCCAAGCTCGTCATCAAGCTCGAGACCCTGGGTCTCGACCCCGCCCTGTGCAACTGGGTACTGGACTTCCTGACGGGCCGCCCCCAGGTGGTGAGGGTAGGCAACAACATCTCCTCCCCGCTGATCCTCAACACGGGGGCCCCACAAGGGTGCGTTCTGAGCCCTCTCCTGTACTCCCTGTTCACCCACGACTGCGTGGCCACGCACGCCTCCAACTCAATCATCAAGTTTGCGGACGACACAACAGTGGTAGGCTTGATTACCAACAGCGACGAGACGGCCTACAGGGAGGAGGTGAGGGCCCTCGGAGTGTGGTGTCAGGAAAATAACCTCACACTCAACGTCAACAAAACTAAGGAGATGATTGTGGACTTCAGGAAACAGCAGAGGGAACACCCCCCTAGCAAGTTTTAAGTTCCTCGGCATACACATCATAGACAAACTGAATTGGTCCACTCACACTGACAGCGTCGTGAAGAAGGCGCAGCAGCGCAGGAGGCTGAAGAAATTCGGCTTGTCACCAAAAGCACTCACAAACTTCTACAGATGCACAATCGAGAGCATCCTGGCGGGCTGTATCACCGCCTGGTACGGCAACTGCTCCGCCCTCAACCGTAAGGCTCTCCAGAGGGTAGTGAGGTCTGCACAACGCATCACCGGGGGCAAACTACCTGCCCTCCAGGACACCTACACCACCCGATGTTACAGGAAGTCCATAAAGATCATCAAGGACATCAACCACCCGAACCACTGCCTGTTCACCCCGCTATCATCCAGAAGGCGAGGTCAGTACAGGTGCATCAAAGCTGGGACCGAGAGACTGAAAAACAGCTTCTATCTCAAGGCCATCAGACTGTTAAACAGCCACCACTAACATTGAGTGGCTGCTGCCAACACACTGACACTGACCCAACTCCAGCCACTTTAATAATGGGAATTGATGGGAAATGATGTAAATATATCACTAGCCACTTTAAACAATGCTACCTTATATAATGTTACTTACCCTACATTATTCATCTCATATGCATACGTATATACTGTACTCTACATCATCGACTGCATCCTTATGTAATACATGTATCACTAGCCACTTTAACTATGCCACTTTGTTTACTTTGTCTACATACTCATCTCATATGTATATACTGTACTCGATACCATCTACTGTATGCTGCTCTGTACCATCACTCATTCATATATCCTTATGTACATATTCCTTATCCCCTTACACTGTGTATAAGACAGTAGTTTTGGAATTGTTAGTTAGATTACTTGTTGGTTATCACTGCATTGTTGGAACTAGAAGCACAAGCATTTCGCTACACTCGCATTAACATCTGCTAACCATGTGTATGTGACAAATAAAATTTGATTTGATTTGATTTGATTTAGGGTTGAGGGTTAGAGTTAAAGTTGAGGCTAGGGTTAGAGTTAGGGTTGAGGTTAGGGTTAGAGTTGAGGCTAGGGTTAGTGTTGAGGCTAGGGTTGGAGTTGGAGTTGAGGCTAGGGTTAGAGTAGAGGCTAGGGTTGGAGTTAGGGTTGAGGTTAGGGTTAGAGTAGAGGCTAGGGTTAGAGTTGAGGCTAGGGTTGGAGTTGGAGTTGAGGCTAGGGTTAGAGTTAGGGTTGAGGTTAGGGTTAGAGTTGAGGCTAGGGTTAGTGTTGAGGCTAGGGTTGGAGTTGGAGTTGAGGCTAGGGTTAGAGTAGAGGCTAGGGTTGGAGTTAGGGTTGAGGTTAGGGTTAGAGTTGAGGCTAGGGTTAGAGTAGAGGCTAGGGTTGGAGTTAGGGTTGAGGTTAGGGTTAGAGTAGAGGCTAGGGTTAGAGTTGAGGCTAGGGTTGGAGTTGGAGTTGAGGCTAGGGTTAGAGTTAGGGTTGAGGTTAGGGTTAGAGTTGAGGCTAGGGTTAGAGTTAAAATTGAGGCTTGGGTTAGAGTTAGGGTTGAGGTTAGGGTTAGAGTAGAGGCTAGGGTTAGAGTTGAGGCTAGGGTTGGAGTTGAGGCTAGGGTTAGAGTTGAGGCTAGGGTTAGAGTTGAGGCTAGGGTTAGAGTTGAGGCTAGGGTTGGAGTTGGAGTAGAGGCTAGGGTTAGAGTTAGGGTTAGAGTAGAGGGTTAGAGTTGAGGCTAGGGTTGGAGTTGGAGTTGAGGCTAGGGTTGAGGCTAGGGTTAGAGTTGAGGCTAGGGTTGGAGTTGGAGTTGAGGCTAGGGTTAGAGTTAGGGTTGAGATTAGGGTTAGAGTAGAGGCTAGGGTTAAAGTTGAGGCTTGGGTTAGAGTTAGGGTTGAGGTTAGGGTTATAGTAGAGGCTAGGGTTAGAGTTGAGGCTAGGGTTGGAGTTGGAGTTGAGGCTCGGATTAGAGTTATTATCTATCTATAGATATAGCTATAGACTCTATACCCACACTGCCAGTTTGCTGCGGCTGTAGGAGCGTTTCCAGGGAGACCTCCAGCTACGTCTGGTAGCCAAGGAGGTGTCCGGCAGCATCATGGCCAGGGAGGCCTCAAGGTTCTGGGGTCGACCACACACAGCGTGCTCCGTACTGCAGTAGTAGGAACACTGGCCATAGAAACACACATTATTCACTAGGGGAGATAGAAGGGGATGGAGGGGGAGAGGAGAGGAGAGTTTGAGTGCACTCTTCTCTTCATCATCAGTGTAGATGACAGGAGAGGCAGCAATTCAAGAGCTGACAGAGAGAAAGATTGAAAATTAAAGAAATTAATTCAGCAAAAATGGCCTTTCCGCTGAATAATATGCAGCATCTATTTTCACATTCCCCACTAGAGAAAACAGAGATGTGAAACATATAATATAAGGAGAGTGTTGGTAAAGAAAGAGGAGTGAGAGAGAGGGAGATGGGGTGAGTGTGATAGAGGGATAGAGTGAAGGAAGGAAGGAGTGAAATAATGATAAACAGACCAGGAGAGGTGAAGAAGGTCCGGGCCAGTTTGTGGTCAGTGGTGATGTCTTTGATCTCTGTTACCACGTCAACCAGCCTCCCAACGGCTGGGGGGATCCGCCTGTAACCCAACACCCTGAGAGAGAGGGGAGTGGAGAGGAGAGGAGGGACAGGGGAGAGAGATGGGAGAGGGAGAGGTGGGGGGTGTAGAGAGAGGGAGAGGAGAGGGGCAAAAAAAGATGGGAGAGGGAGAGAGAGAGAGAGACGGAGGAGTCCATATTTAATGCTTCTCAATGTCTGCTCTATTTCTCCACCATTTCAGTCAGTGGTGTGGTATGCTATATACTCCCTGACTGTTGCTATATACTCCCTGACTGTTGCTATATACTCCCTGACTGTTGCTATATACTCCCTGACTGTTGTTATATACTCCCTGACTGTTGTTATATACTCCCTGACTGTTGCTATATACTCCCTGACTGTTGCTATATACTCCCTGACTGTTGTTATATACTACCTGACTGTTGCTATATACTCCCTGACTGTTGCTATATACTCCCTGACTGTTGCTATCAAGGTGAGAAACAGACTCATTGTTTACCTGTCCAGGTGAAAAGCAGCGATCTCTGCGTTGTGTCTCTCAAAGTCAGAGAAGTAGTAGAGGTTGAAGTTGGTCTCCTCATCACGCTCTTGTCTGACAGAGACACAGTCAACACAGGAACACAACTATACAGATCATACACAGTCAACACAGGAACACAACTATACAGACCATACACAGTCAACACAGGAACACAACTATACAGACCATACACAGTCAACACAGGAACACAACTATACAGACCATACACAGTCAACAGAGGAACACAACTATACAGACCATACACAGTCAACACAGGAACACAGCTATACAGATCATACACAGTCAACACAGCTATACAGACCATACACAGTCAACACAGGAACACAACTATACAGACCATACACAGTCAACACAGGAACACAACTATACAGACCATACACAGTCAACACAGGAACACAGCTATACAGATCATACACAGTCAACACAGGAACACAGCTATACAGACCATACACAGTCAACACAGGAACACAACTATACAGACCATATACAGTCAACACAGGAACACAGCTATACAGACCATACACAGTCAACACAGGAACACAACTATACAGACCATACACAGTCAACACAGGAACACAGCTATACAGATCATACACAGTCAACACAGCTATACAGACCATACACAGTCAACACAGGAACACAGCTATACAGACCATACACAGTCAACACAGGAACACAGCTATACAGACCATACACAGTCAACACAGGAACACAACTATACAGACCATACACAGTCAACACAGGAACACAACTATACAGACCATACACAGTCAACACAGGAACACAGCTATACAGACCATACAAAGTCAACACAGGAACACAACTATACAGACCATACACAGTCAACACAGGAACACAACTATACAGACCATATACAGTCAACACAGGAACACAGCTATACAGACCATACACAGTCAACACAGGAACACAACTATACAGACCATACACAGGAACACAACTATACAGACCATACACAGTCAACACAGGAACACAACTATACAGACCATACACAGTCAACACAGGAACACAACTATACAGACCATACACAGTCAACACAGGAACACAACTATACAGACCATACACAGTCAACACAGGAACACAACTATACAGACCATACACAGTCAACACAGGAACACAACTATACAGACCATACACAGTCAACACAGGAACACAACTATACAGACCATACACAGTCAACACAGGAACACAGCTATACAGACCATACACAGTCAACACAGGAACACAACTATACAGACCATACACAGTCAACACAGGAACACAGCTATACAGACCATACACAGTCAACACAGGAACACAGCTATACAGATCATACACAGTCAACACAGGAACACAGCTATACAGACCATACACAGTCAACACAGGAACACAACTATACAGACCATACACAGTCAACACAGGAACACAACTATACAGACCATACACAGTCAACACAGGAACACAACTATACAGACCATACACAGTCAACACAGCTATACAGACCATACACAGTCAACACAGGAACACAACTATACAGACTATACACCCCAAACCATCACAATTGGGTTGAGGTCGGGTGATTGTGGAGGCCAGGTCATCTGATGCAGCACTCCATCACTCTCCTTCTTGGTCAAATAGCCCTTACACATCTTCATCTTAGAACTACCCATCCCGGATCCGGTATATTTGTCATCGCTGAATAGCATAGCGCAACGGTCAAAAAATATTACTAGAAAATATTCATATTCATGAAATCACAAGTGAAATATAGCGAAACACAGTTTAGCCTTTTGTTAATCACCCTGTCGTCTCAGATTTTGAAATGATGCTTTACAGCGAAAGCAATACAAGCATTTGTGTAAGTTTATTGATAGCCTAGCATAGCATTATGTACACTTAGCATGAGGAAGCTTGGTCACGAAAATCAGAAAAACAATCAAATTAACAGTCTCCTTTGATGATCTTCGGATGTTTTCACTCACGAGACTCCCAGTTAGACAGCAAATGTTCCTTTTGTTCCATAAAGATATTTTTTATATCCAAATACCTCCGTTAGTTTGGTGCGTTATGCCCAGGAATCCACCGGAAATAGCGGTCACGACAACGCAGACAAAAATTCAAAATTATATCCATAATGTCGACAGAAACATGACAAACATTTTTTATAATCAATCCTCATGGTGTTTTTCAAATATCTATTCAATAATATATCAACCGGGACAGTTGGCTTTTCACTAGGACGGGGAGGAACAATGGCTGCCTCTCTCTTTTGCGCAAGAAACACTCTGAGAGCCCCCACCTATCCACTTACGCAATGTGGTCGTTCACGCTCATTCTTCAAAATAAAGGCCTGAAACTACGTCTAAAGGCTGTAGACACCTTGGGGAAGCCATAGAAAAAGGAATCTGGTTGATATTCCTTTCAATGGTCAATAGGGATGCATAGGAACACAATGGTTTCAAAATAAGAGTCACTTCCCGATTGGATTTTTCTCAGGATTTCGCCTGCAATATCAGTTCTGTTATACTCACAGACATTATTTTTACAGTTTTGGAAACTTTAGAGTGTTTTCTATAATTATATGCATATTCTAGCATCTGGTCCTGAGAAATAGGCCGTTTACTTTGGGAACGTTATTTTTCCAAAAATAAAAATAGTGCCCCCTAGCTTCAAGAGGCTTGTGTTTTGGGTCATTGTCCTTTTGAATAACAAATTATAGTCCCACTAAGAACAAACCAGATGGGATGGCGTATCGCTACAGAATGCTGTGGTGGCCATGTTGGTTAAGTGTGCCTTGAATTCTAAATAAATCACTGACAGTGTCACCAGCAAAGCACACCCACACCATCACACCTCCTCCTCCATGCTTCACGGTGGGAACCACACATGCAGAGATCATCTGTTCATCTACTCTGCGTCTCACAAAGACACGCCGGTTGGAACCAAAAATCTCAAATTTGCACTCATCAGACCAAAGGACAGATTTCCACCGGTCTAATGTCCATTGCTCGTGATTCTCGGGCCAAGCAAGTTGCTTCTTATTATTAGTGTCCTTTAGTAGTGGTTTCTTTGCAGCAATTCGACCATCAAGGCCTGATTCACAGTCTCCTCTGAACAGTTGATGTTGAGATGTGTCTGTTACTTGAACTCTGTGCTTGATGGTTCTTGCGACTGCACTTGAAGAAACTTTCGGAGTTCTTGAAATTTTACGGATTGACTGACCTTCATTTCTTAAAGTAATGATGGACTGTCGTTCTCTTTGCTTATTTGAGCTGTTCTTGCCGTAATGTGGACTTGGTCTTTTATCAAATAGGGCTATCTTCTGTATACCACCCCTACCTTGTCACAACACAACTGATTGGCTCAAACACATTAAGAAGGAAATAAATTCCACAAATTAACAAGTTAACAAGGCACACCTGTTAATTGAAATACATTCCAGGTGACTACCACATTAAGCTGGTTGAGAGAAACCCAAGAGTGTGCAAAGCTGTCATCAAGGCAAAGAGTGGCTACTTTGAAGAATCTGAAATATAAAAGATACTGTTCAACACTTCTTTGGTTACTACATGATTCCACTTGTGTTATTTCATAGTTTTGATGTCTTCACTATTATTTTGCAATGTAGAAAATAGTACAAATTAAGTGAAAACCCTTGAGTGAGTAGGTGGGTCCAAACTGTTGCTACTGTACGTGTGTACGTGTACGTGTGTGCGTGTGTGTCTAAGTCTCTCACTTCATTGGTTTGAGGATGGCATGTCCGTAGTTAGGAAATGACATCACCAGCTTGAGCTGTGTCCCTCCAGACTTCTGCACTGAGAGAGAGAGAGAGACGGGTTACCATAGCAACACTTGAACTTCACATACTGAGAACACACTGAGCTCTCTCTATCACACACACACACACACACACACACACACACACACACACACACACACACACACACACACACACACACACACACACACACGCACACACGCACACACACGCACACACACACACACAGGGTTCCCCTGTTTGAAACTAAATAAGGTCATCCAGTTTGTATGTTTTCATCCTGCAGTTCTACATTAATCCACTAGTGGTCTCCTCATACCTGACTCTAAACGTCACAACAGAGACTACCTCCCAGCTATGGGAGAATCTCAACTGCATTGCTTTGATTCCTCACGTCCTCTCTCTTCACCTCCTTCTCAAAACCCATAGAATGAGAAGAGGGGAGGGATTAAGGAAATGCAATTGCAATTCTCCCAATCTGTCCTTCCTCCCAAAGTGTGCACCTGTTCACTTCCCTTCACTAATTTGAAAGGACATGACTGGTATAAGAAATATGTTGGAATCTCCCACTAGCCCATGCCTCCACCAATCCAATGCTTTTGGTGTAATAGTATACAAGTGTACACTACAGGAGATATTATTGGAACTCACCCAGCGATTTTAACAGTAGGGCACTGGTGTAGTAAACTACATAGTGTTCTAGGGTGCTACTTCATTCTCTGTGTGTACAGGACATAATGCCCTCATATCTCCCACCCCCAACAATCAGGCTCCCAAGACCCCCACCCAACACACACACACCACCCACACACACTCCAGGGTGAAGGTTCCCTTTGACAGACATCTAGGATCAGCTTCCCCTCCTCCAATTCTAACCTTAACCCCCTTAGTGGGGAAATTGCTATACTCATCCAAGATCAGTGTCAAAGGGGAACGTCCCCCTATTCCGCCACACACACACACACACACACACACACACACACACACACCACACACACACACACACCACACACACACCACACACACACACACACCACACACACACACACCACACACACACCACACACCACACGCCACACGCACACCTGCGCTGACGATACGGTGTGTGCTGAGCTGCTGAGCAAGAGGTGCCATGTTGGGGTCCAGGTGGGGGTACAGCTGCCAACGGGAGATACCAAGATGGAACCTCAGCCAGGGGGGGTGGCTGTCACTGCTCCTGTTCCAATGGGCTGAGTCATCGCCAATGTCACTGTCACTCACCCTGGGGAGGGTGGAGGGGGAAAGAGAGGGAGAGGAGAAGAGGGTTGGAGACACAAGAGGAGAGGACAAGAGAGAAGTAGTTAAGAGGAGGAGACGACAGGAGGAGAGGACAAGAGAGAAGTAGTTAAGAGGAGGAGACAACAGGAGGAGAGGACAAGAGAGAAGTAGTTAAGAGGAGGAGACACAAGAGGAGAGGACAAGAGAGAAGTAGTTAAGAGGAGGAGGCGACAGGAGGAGAGGACAAGAGAGAAGTAGTTAAGAGGAGGAGACGACAGGAGGAGAGGACAAGAGAGAAGTAGTTAAGAGGAGGATACGACAGGAGGAGAGGACAAGAGATAAGTAGTTAAGAGGAGGAGACGACAGGAGGAGAGGACAAGAGAGAAGTAGTTAAGAGGAGGAGACGACAGGAGGAGAGGACAAGAGAGAAGTAGTTAAGAGGAGGATACGACAGGAGGAGAGGACAAGAGAGAAGTAGTTAAGAGCAGGAGACGACAGGAGGAGAGGACAAGAGAGAAGTAGTTAAGAGGAGGAGACGACAGGAGGAGAGGACAAGAGAGAAGTAGTTAAGAGGAGGAGACGACAGGAGGAGAGGACAAGAGAGAAGTAGTTAAGAGGAGGAGACGACAGGAGGAGAGGACAAGAGAGAAGTAGTTAAGAGGAGGAGACGACAGGAGGAGAGGACAAGAGAGAAGTAGTTAAGAGGAGGAGACGACAGGAGGAGAGGACAAGAGAGAAGTAGTTAAGAGGAGGAGACGACAGGAGGAGAGGACAAGAGAGAAGTAGTTAAGAGGAGGAGGCGACAGGAGGAGAGGACAAGAGAGAAGTAGTTAAGAGGAGGAGACGACAGGAGGAGAGGACAAGAGAGAAGTAGTTAAGAGGAGGATACGACAGGAGGAGAGGACAAGAGATAAGTAGTTAAGAGGAGGAGACGACAGGAGGAGAGGACAAGAGAGAAGTAGTTAAGAGGAGGAGACGACAGGAGGAGAGGACAAGAGATAAGTAGTTAAGAGGAGGAGACGACAGGAGGAGAGGACAAGAGAGAAGTAGTTAAGAGGAGGAGACGACAGGAGGAGAGGACAAGAGAGAAGTAGTTAAGAGCAGGAGACGACAGGAGGAGAGGACAAGAGAGAAGTAGTTAAGAGGAGGAGACGACAGGAGGAGAGGACAAGAGAGAAGTAGTTAAGAGGAGGAGACGACAGGAGGAGAGGACAAGAGAGAAGTAGTTAAGAGGGGGAGACGACAGGAGGAGAGGACAAGAGAGAAGTAGTTAAGAGGAGGAAGTGGAGGAGATGCCAGGAGAAATAGGAGGGATATTTGCCGTAATGAACTAAAGGATCATGCAGCATGCGTCTGTTTTTTCAGAACAATCACGCTACTTCCCTAAACTCACCACATCTGAGTGCTCATCTCGCCCGCCTTCCCTTTGGGCTTCACCTTCAGCAGCCAATCATCTTCAGGGATGGGCGGGGTTGGCATGTTGTAGAGCGGGTGGCTAAAAAGAGCCTCTAATTTCGACATCCCGGATCCCATAGGCTTAATCCCCATCGAGCCAAACTTTCCTACCCTTACCGTCATGAGTGAGTCTACAGGCCCTTCCTCCTTATGTCCATGACCTACCTTGACGGCCATTTTGGTTGTGACAGCGTCCTTTTCGGACATTTCTTGAGGGCCATTGCTGTCCATATGGGAAGAGTTCACTTTTCTGGTGCCCGGGGGTGTCTTGGCATAGGTGGCGTAGTTGTCCAACATCCTGGAGGTATAGTTGGTATCCACCAGGGCTCGGAGGGTGTTGAGGTGTGTCTGACGAGGGGAGGGGGCATCACAGTGGTTCTGGTAGACGGAGCGAGATAGTACGGTGAGGAGGAGATGGAGAGAGAGGGAGGCAACGACCAGCGATAGACAGACAGTCCGAGAGCGACGGCGCGTATACCACCTCATCGTTCTGAGGGAGAGAAAGAGTTGGAGAAAGACTGAGAGATAAAAATATGTAAAGGAGGAGAAAAAAGGAAGAGAGAGAGAGTAGGTGGAAGAGGAGAGAAACTGGATAAATAGAGGTGAAAGGACGAGGGAGGATTGGAGAGAGAAAGAAGAGGAGGAGGATGAGTAGGAGAGGTTGAGGGGGTGAATGTGGGAGAATGAGAGAGAAAGTTAGAGGAACGAGGGAAGGAAAGAGTCTCAGAAACAGCATAGAGAAAGAGATAGAAAGAAGCCCATAGAGACTGGACCTTTCAAAAGTCAGAGCAGCCCTCTATTCTGGTATAGATACCTCCAATACAACTACCTAGATACCTCCAATACAACTACCTAGATACCTCCAATACAACTACCTAGATACCTCCAATACAACTACCTAGATACCTCCAATACAACTACCTAGATACCTCCAATACAACTACCTAGATACCTCCAATACAACTACCTAGATACCTCCAATACAACTACCTAGATACCTCCAATACAACTACCTAGATACCTCCAATACAACTACCTAGATACCTCCAATACAACTACCTAGATACCTCCAATACAACTACCTAGATACCTCCAATACAACTACCTCCAATACATACCTCCAATACAACTACCTAGATACCTCCAATACAACTACCTAGATACCTCCAATACAACTACCTAGATACCTCCAATACAACTACCTAGATACCTCCAATACAACTACCTAGATACCTCCAATACAACTACCTAGATACCTCCAATACAACTACCTAGATACCCCCAATACAACTACCTAGATACCCCCAATACAACTACCTAGATACCCCCCAATATAACTACCTAGATACCTCCAATACAACTACCTAGATACCCCCCAATACAACTACCTAGATACCCCCCAATACAACTACCTAGATACCTCCAATACAACTACCTAGATACCCCCAATACAACTACCTAGATACCTCCCAATACAACTACATAGATACCTCCAAAACAACTACCTAGATACCCCCCAATACAACTACCTAGATACCTCCAATACAACTACCTAGATATACCCCCCAATACAACTACCTAGATACCTCCAAAACAACTACCTAGATACCTCCCAATACAACTACCAAGATACCTCCCAATACAACTACCTAGATACCTCCCAATTCAACTACCTAGATACCCCCCAATACAACTACCTAGATACCCCCAATACAACTACCTAGATACCTCCAAAACAACTACCTAGATACCCCCAATACAACTACCTAGATACCTCCCAATACAACTACCTAGATACCTCCAAAACAACTACCTAGATACCCCCCAATACAACTACCTAGATACCTCCAAAACAACTACCTAGAAACCCTCCAATACAACTACCTAGATACCTCCCAATACAACTACCTCGATACCTCCAAAACAACTACCTCGATACCTCCAAAACAACTACCCAGATACCCCCCAAAACAACTACCTGGATACCTCCCAATACAACTACCTAGATACCCCCCAATACAACTACCTCTTTCTGTACCTAGATACACCCCAATACAACTACCTCTTTCTGTACCAAGATACCTCCCAATACAACTACCTCTTTCTGTACCTAGATACACCCAATACAACTACCTCTTTCTGTACCTAGATACACCCCAATACAACTACCTCTTTCTGTACCAAGATACCTCCCAATACAACTACCTCTTTCTGTACCTAGATACCTCCCAATACAACAACCTCTTTCTGTACCTAGATACCCCCCAATACAACTACCTCTTTCTGTATCTAGATACCTCCCAATACAACGACCTCTTACTGTACCTAGATACCCCCCAATACAACTACCTCTTTCTGTACCTAGATACCTCCCAATACAACTACCTCTTTCTGTACCTAGATACCTCCCAATACAACAACCTCTTTCTGTACCTAGATACCCCCAATACAGCTACCTCTTTCTGTACCTAGATACCTCCCAATACAACTACCTCTTTCTGTACCTAGATACACCCCAATACAACTACCTCTTTCTGTACCTAGATACCTCCCAATACAACGACCTCTTTCTGTACCTAGATACCCCCCAATACAGCTACCTCTTTCTGTACCTAGATACCTCCCAATACAACTACCTCTTTCTGTACCTAGATACACCCAATACAACTACCTCTTTCTGTACCTAGATACCTCCCAATACAACTACCTCTTTCTGTACCTAGATACCTCCCAATACAACTACCTATTTTTGTACCTAGATACCTCCCAATACAACTACCTCTTTCTGTACCTAGATACCCCCCAATACAACTACCTCTTTCTGTACCTAGATACCTCCCAATACAACAACCTCTTACTGTACCTAGATACCCCCCAATACAACTACCTCTTTCTGTACCTAGATACCTCCCAATACAACTACCTCTTTCTGTACCTAGATACCTCCCAATACAACAACCTCTTACTGTACCTAGATACCCCCCAATACAACTACCTCTTTCTGTACCTAGATACCTCCCAATACAACTACCTCTTTCTGTACCTAGATACACCCCAATACAACTACCTCTTTCTGTACCTAGATACCTCCCAATACAACGACCTCTTTCTGTACCTAGATACCCCCCAATACAGCTACCTCTTTCTGTACCTAGATACCTCCCAATACAACTACCTCTTTCTGTACCTAGATACACCCCAATACAACTACCTCTTTCTGTACCTAGATACCTCCCAATACAACGACCTCTTTCTGTACCTAGATACCCCCCAATACAGCTACCTCTTTCTGTACCTAGATACCTCCCAATACAACTACCTCTTTCTGTACCTAGATACACCCAATACAACTACCTCTTTCTGTACCTAGATACCTCCCAATACAACTACCTCTTTCTGTACCTAGATACCTCCCAATACAACTACCTATTTTTGTACCTAGATACCTCCCAATACAACTACCTCTTTCTGTACCTAGATACCCCCCAATACAACTACCTCTTTCTGTACCTAGATACCTCCCAATACAACAACCTCTTACTGTACCTAGATACCCCCCAATACAACTACCTCTTTCTGTACCTAGATACCTCCCAATACAACTACCTCTTTCTGTACCTAGATACCTCCCAATACAACAACCTCTTACTGTACCTAGATACCCCCCAATACAACTACCTCTTTCTGTACCTAGATACCTCCCAATACAACTACCTCTTTCTGTACCTAGATACCCCCCAATACAAATACCTCTTTCTGTACCTAGATACCCCCCAATACAACTACCTCTTTCTGTACCTAGATACCTCCCAATACAACTACCTCTTTCTGTACCTAGATACCTCCCAATACAACTACCTCTTTCTGTACCTAGATACCTCCCAATACAACTACCTCTTTCTGTACCTAGATACCTCCCAATACAACTACCTCTTTCTGTACCTAGATACCCCCCAATACAACTACCTCTTTCTGTACCTAGATACCTCCCAATACAACTACCTCTTTCTGTACCTAGATACCTCCCAATACAACTACCTCTTTCTGTACCTAGATACCTCCCAATACAACTACCTCTTTCTGTACCTAGATACCTCCCAATACAACTACCTATTTTTGTACCTAGATACCTCCCAATACAACTACCTCTTTCTGTACCTAGATACCCCCCAATACAACTACCTCTTTCTGTACCTAGATACCTCCCAATACAACAACCTCTTACTGTACCTAGATACCCCCCAATACAACTACCTCTTTCTGTACCTAGATACCTCCCAATACAACTACCTATTTCTGTATCTAGATACCTCCCAATACAACAACCTCTTACTGTACCTAGATACCCCCCAATACAACTACCTCTTTCTGTACCTAGATACCTCCCAATACAACTACCTCTTTCTGTACCTAGATACCCCCCAATACAAATACCTCTTTCTGTACCTAGATACCCCCCAATACAGCTACCTCTTTCTGTACCTAGATACCTCCCAATACAACTACCTCGTTCTGTACCTAGATACCTCCCAATACAACTACCTCTTTCTGTACCTAGATACCTCCCAATACAACTACCTCTTTCTGTACCTAGATACCTCCCAATACAACTACCTCTTTCTGTACCTAGATACCCCCCAATACAACTACCTCTTTCTGTACCTAGATACACCCCAATACAACTACCTCTTTCTGTACCTAGATACCTCCCAATACAACTACCTCTTTCTGTACCTAGATACCTCCCAATACAACTACCTCTTTCTGTACCTAGATACCTCCCAATACAACTACCTCTTTCTGTACCTAGATACCTCCCAATACAACTACCTCTTTCTGTACCTAGATACCTCCCAATACAACTACCTCTTTCTGTACCTAGATACCCCCCAATACAACTACCTCTTTCTGTACCTAGATACCTCCCAATACAACAACCTCTTTCTGTACCTAGATACCTCCCAATACAACTACCTCTTTCTGTCCCTTTATACCCCCCAATACAACTACCTCTTTCTGTACCTAGATACCCTCCAATACAACTACCTAGATACCTCCCAATACAACTACCTCGATACCTCCAAAACAACTACCCAGATACCCCCCAAAACAACTACCTGGATACCTCCCAATACAACTACCTAGATACCCCCCAATACAACTACCTCTTTCTGTACCTAGATACCCCCCAATACAACTACCTCT
>NW_026291019.1:792500-797500 GCF_023373465.1 Oncorhynchus keta | reverse complement strand
GACATGTAAGTAAGTGCCTTTGAACTGGGTATGGTAAGTGCCAGGTGCACTGGTTTGTGTCAAGAACCGCAACGCTGCTGGGTTTTTCACACTCAACAGTTTCTTGTGTGTATCAAGAATGGTCCACCACCCAAAGGACACCCAGCCAACTTGACACAACTGTGAAAAGTATTGGAGTCAACATGGGCCAGCATCCCTATGGAATGCTGTCAACACCTTGTAGTGTCCATGTCCTGACGAACTGAGTCTGTTCTGAGGTTAAAAAAAGTCAAAGTCCTTTCTCAAGCTGCTGCCAATAGCAACCATATTCTATCCCCATATAACCATGTCCCTATAGCAACCATAATCTATCCCCATGTAACCATGTCCCTAAATAGCAACCATATTCTATCCCCATGTAACCATGTCCCAAAATAAACCATATTCTATCCCCATGTAACCATGTCCCTATAGCAACCATATTCTATCCCCATGTAACCATGTCCCTATAGCAACCATATTCTATCCCCATGTAACCATGTCCCTATAGCAACCATATTCTATCCCCATGTAACCATGTCCCTATAGCAACCATATTCTATCCCCATGTAACCATGTCCCTATAGCAACCATATTCTATCCCCATGTAACCATGTCCCTATAGCAACCATATTCTATCCCCATGTAACCATGTCCCTATAGCAACCATATTCTATCCCCATGTAACCATGTCCCTATAGCAACCTATCCCCATTCTATCCCCATCCCCATGTAACCATGTCCCTATAGCAACCATATTCTATCCCCATGTAACCATGTCCCTATAGCAACCATATTCTATCCCCATGTAACCATGTCCCTATAGCAACCATATTCTATCCCCATGTAACCATGTCCCTATAGCAACCATATTCTATCCCCATGTAACCATGTCCCTATAGCAACCATATTCTATCCCCATGTAACCATGTCCCTATAGCAACCATATGTCCCTATAGCAACCATATTCTATCCCCATGTAACCATGTCCCTATAGCAACCATATTCTATCCCCATGTAACCATGTCCCTATAGCAACCATATTCTATCCCCATGTAACCATGTCCCTATAGCAACCATATTCTATCCCCATGTAACCATGTCCCTATAGCAACCATATTCTATCCCCATGTAACCATGTCCCTATAGCAACCATATTCTATCCCCATGTAACCATGTCCCTATAGCAACCATATTCTATCCCCATGTAACCATGTCCCTATAGCAACCATATTCTATCCCCATGCAACCATGTCCCTATAGAAACCATATTCTATCCCCATGTAACCATGTCCCTATAGAAACCAACCAGGTCTCTAGTAACCAATGAGTGTTAGGACATTCTGTAATCCCAAGAACATGTCTTCCACAAAACAAATCATCAAGTCTCTGTCACCCCTTCCCAAAATTGGTTACCCCACCTCTCTATGTACCATTTAAAGAAGATAGAAGACAGTGATCAGATAGAGAAAGATGACCATATTAGAGAGACATATTTCCCTCAGATTACACAGATCCACAAAGAATTTGAAAACAAATCCAATTTTGATAAACTCCCATATCTACTGGGTGAAATACCAGTGTTCCATCACAGCAGCAAGATTTGTGACCTGTTGCCACGAGAAAAGGGCAGCCAGTGAAGAACAAACACCATTGTAAATACAACCCATATTTATGCTTATTTATCTTGTGTCCTTTAACCATTTGTACATTGTTAAAACACTGTATATATATATATGACATTTGTAATGTCTTTATTGTTTTGAAACTTCTGTATGTCTAATGTTTACTGTTAATTTTTTGTTTATTTCACTTTATATATTATCTACATCACTTGCTTTGGCAATGTTAACACATGTTTCCCATGCCAATAAAGCCCTTGAATTGAAATTGAATTGAAAGATGTGAAAGAGAGGCTCTACGACACAGACAACTAGACAGTAACACTCATAGTGAGTACATTTCTCAGTACAATTCAGGTTTTATTTCACAATCAGTTAATTTCAAACAGAAAATTGCCAGTATCAACCTGTCAGCTACAAATACTAACAAATTGTTTGTCAATAACAGTTGTATGTACTGTATCTGTAAAAAACAGAAAAATATTTTTTAATCCAATCGGCATCAAAGTATTTACACATACTTACAATTATAAAGTACTAAAACATATTGAATGGAATGAATGAGAAGTGTCACACACACACACACACACACACACACACACACACACACACACACACACACACACACACACACACACACACACACACACACACACACACACACACACACACACACACACACGTATTGGAGACCCTGGCTGCATTTAATTTGTGTCGAAGTGAATTCACACACAGCATTTTAAGAACAAGTCCAATTGGACAGGATACAGTAACTCAATGCAGACGGGAGAGAATAAGAAAGAGAAAGCTAACCGACAGAGAGAGAGATGATCCATGGACAGATAGATAGTAATGAGTGTTGCAACTGAGGACAGACCATTTTTACATGCTACGCGCATCAGCGGTCCTGTTCTGTGAGCTTGTGTGGCCTACCACTTCACGGCTGAGCCATTGTTGCTCCTAGACGTTTCCACTTCACAATAACAGCACTTACAGTTGACCGGGCCAGCTCTTGCAGGTCAGAAATTTGACGAACTGACTTGTTGGAAAGGTGGCATCCTATGACGGTGCCACGTTGAAAGTCACTGAGCTCTTCAGTAAGGCCATTCTACTGCCAATGCTTGTCTATAGAGATTGCATGGCTGTGTGCTCGAGTTTATACACCTGTCAGCGGGTGTGGCTGAAATAGCCAAATCCACTATACCTTTGTGTGTGTATATATAGTGTAGATGGACAGACAGATCTATAGATCTAATTTGGTTGTTGATGCTAGGAGCACTTCCAGACACACACGGCCAGGCTTCCTCCAAAGAACATGTAGAGCAGGTTCTTGACCTCGTGTGTCACCTCGAAGCCAAAGCCCTCGCCGATTACCACGTGCCACGAGCTGCCAAACTTCTTATCCATTGACTCCTTGATCATCTTCGCTGCACTCTAAGAGAGGGAGGTGGAGTGGGAGGTGGGGGGGTGAAATGGGGGAGAGAGAGAGAGAAATTTGTCAAGTACAGTAACTCACCATAGGTATTGATGTCATGTTACTAGTTATATCCAAACAAACTTTCCAGGTGTCATAGCTCTGCATTTTACACACACACCTCATTGTTGGTGGCGAACTTCTCGCAGGCTGTGACACAGAGCTCCATGGTCTCCACTCTCATCTCCTCTGGCATGTCTGTGTGCTGCGGAGGGAAACAACATGTCATCACACACTCACACCTTACCCTGATCTCTCTCTCACACCTTACCCTGATCTCTCTCTCACACACCTTACCCTGATCTCTCTCTCACACCTTACCCTGATCTCTCTCTCACACACCTTACCCTGATCTCTCTCTCACACACTTACCCTGATCTCTCTCTCACACCCTTACCCTGATCTCTCTCTCACACCTTACCCTGATCTCTCTCTCACACCTTACCCTGATCTCTCTCTCACACCTTACCCTGATCTCTCTCTCACCCTGATCTCTCTCTCTCTCTCTCACACCTTACCCTGATCTCTCTCTCTTACCCTGATCACACACCTTACCCTGATCTCTCTCTCACACACCTTACCCTGATCTCTCTCTCACACACCCTGACCTTACCCTGATCTCTCTCTCTCACACCACCCTGACTCTCTCTCTCACACCTTACCCTGATCTCTCTCCCTCTCTCACACACCTTACCCTGATCTCTCTCTCTCTCTCTCTCTCACACCTTACCCTGATCTCTCTCTCACACCTTACCCTGATCTCTCTCTCACACCTTACCCTGATCTCTCTCTCACACCTTACCCTGATCTCTCTCTCACACCTTACCCTGATCTCTCTCTCTCACACCTTACCCTGATCTCTCTCTCTCACACCTTACCCTGATCTCTCTCTCACACCTTACCCTGATCTCTCTCTCACACCTTACCCTGATCTCTCTCTCTCACCTTACCCTGATCTCTCTCTCACACACACACACACACACACCCTGATCTCTCTCTCTCACACACACACACACACACCACACCCTGATCTCTCTCTCTCACACACACACCCTGACACACACACACCTTACCCTGATCTCTCTCTCTCACACACCTTACCCTGATCTCTCTCACTCACACACCTTACCCTGATCTCTCTCTCACCCTCTCTCTCTCTCACACACCTTACCCTCAGATCTCTCTCTCTCACACACCTTACCCTGATCTCTCTCACACACCTTACCCTGATCTCTCTCTCACACACACACACACACACACACACACACACACACACACACACACACACACACACACACACACACACACACACACACACACACACACACACACACACACACACACACACACACACACACCTCACCCTGATAAGAGGAAAGCTGTGCAGCCTTTTGTAGTCTGCCTCTTCTTTCTTACTCTCTGCTGTCTCTGCCATTCCACCCCACCGCTACAAACACAGAGACACTGGTTAAGGCTTTACTAGTTTCTTCATAGCTAGCTAAACGAATCAGTAACTTTGTAGCAAGCTAACTTAGCTAGCTACCTATATTTATTTTATTTCACCTTTATTTAACCAGATAGGCTAGTTGAGAACAAGTTCTTATTTGCAACTGTGACCTGGCCAAGATAAAGCATAGCAATTTGACACATACAACAACACAGAGTTACACATGGAATAAACAAAACATAGTCAATAATACAGTAGAACCAAAGAAAACAAAAAGTCTATATACAGTGAGTGCAAATGAGGTAAGATAAGGGAGTTAAGGCAATAAATAGGCCATCGTGGCAAAGTAATTACAATATAACAATTAAACACTGGAATGGTAAATGTGCAGAAGATGAATGTGCAAGTAGAGATACTGTAGTGCAAAGGAGCAAGATAA
>NW_026291019.1:782500-787500 GCF_023373465.1 Oncorhynchus keta | reverse complement strand
CAGAGAGCAGGAGAGGATGCAGGGAGAGAAATATGGAGGGATAGTGAAAGATACAGGTGGGAGGAAAGAGAGAGAGGGACGGAGGGCTAGAGGAGTTTCCACAAAGAGGGGGGTGCAGAGGAAGAGAGAGACAGTAGGGACCAGAGCTGAGTGACAGAGATAATTAAAGCTCATGTATTATTCAGCAGGAGAGGAGAGGGAGTGGGGCTATGACTGCATGTGATGCTAATATCACAAGCTGACGTGTGTGTGCGCGTGACTCCGTGAGTATGTGTGTGTGCGTGCCTGCATACGCATGTACATGCATATGTGTGTGTGTGTGTGTGTGTGTGTGTGTGTGTGTGTGTGTGTGTGTGTGTGTGTGTGTGTGTGTGTGTGTGTGTGTGTGTGTGTGTGTGTGTGTGTGTGTGTGTGTGTGTGTGTGTGTGTGCTTACCTGGGAAATAGATAGAGACAGAGAGAGGGGGACCTAACAAAGATTATAAAGTAGAGGCAAAAATATAGTGTTGAAGTGGGTAGACAGAATAACAAAGATGTTCAACAAACAAACAGTTTGAAGGATGTTGCTAACTAGGGCTCGCGCAATTGCTAACTGGCGTCAGCGCAATGACTGGAAGTCTATGGGTATCTGCTAGCATGCTATTCATTGTAGCATGCTATTCCATTCATTGTGCTAATGCTAGTTAGCATTGGAATATGAAACCACCTCTAACTTGCTTCATACTGGACACAGAGACATTAAAATGGCATCCACAAGTTCATCTGACTCTGGGAAGTATCAAATAAAGTTTTATTTGTCTGTTAAATGTATCCCTTTAAGTTCCGAAAGCAGATAACAGATACAATTCCAAAGTCTTATCACAGTGTCTTGAAGGGGATAAGGAACATTACATAATATGAAAGAGGTACAGATACATAAAGTATCCCTTTAAGAAACAAAGATAGTTAAAGTGGCCCTTTAAGAAAAAGATACAGATACATAAAGTATCCCTTTAAATGAAAGAGACAGATACATAAATATCCATTTAAGAGGGAAAGACCATTATATAAGAGCATTGTTTAAGAGAGAAAGCAGATACATAAAGTATCCCTTTAAAATGAAAGACAATACATAGACTACCCTTTAAGAGAGAAAACAGTATCCCTTTAAGAGAGAAAGACTTTAAGAGAGAAAGACCAATACATAAAGTATCCCTTTAAGAGAGAAAGACCAATACATAACAGTATCCCTTTAAGAAAAAGAGCCAATACATAACAGTATCCATACATAAAGAGACAGATACAGAGAGAAAGACCAATACATAAATGCCATAACAGTATCCCTTTAAGAGAGAAAGACAGATCCCAAGAGAGAAAGACCAATACATAACAGTATCCCTTTAAGAGAGAAAGACCAATACATAAAGTATCCATTTAAGAGAGAAAGACCAATATCCCCAATTTAAGAGAGAGAGACAGATACATAACAGTATCCCTTTAAGAGAGAGAGACAGATACATAACAGTATCCCTTTAAGGGAGAGAGACAGATACATAACAGTTAGTGTGGGAGAGATGATACTAGATCAGAGAGCAGCACAGTTCAACTCCACAGTTCCTTCTGTGTGGGTGGAGGACCAGTCACGACACACACACACACACACACACACACACACACAGGACACACCCTCACACCTGGGGGCACACACACAAGTCAGTACCCAGTTGCACAGGGCGGGGTCGAGACCCAGGGTCTCGAGATTTGACCATACACACACAGTGAGCCAAAACGTACCTCCTCACATACGACATCATAACCATTTTATTTTATTCATCCACATATTGTCACAATATCATAGAAGATCCATGGAGGTGCACAAGATGAACAAGCACAACACTTACTGACATCACAGCTGGTTACAATAACATCATAACCAATAGCAGGAGAGAGAGACCAATACATAAAGATCCCTTTAAGAGAGAGAAAGACCAATACATAACAGTATCCCTTTAAGAGAGTTCCCTTTAAGAGAAAAAGACCATGAGAGAGAGTATCCCTTTAAGAGAGAGAGAGAGAGAGAGAGAGAGAGAGAGAGAGAGAGAGAGAGAGAGAGAGAGAGAGAGAGAGAGAGAGAGAGAGAGAGAGAGAGAGAGAGAGAGAGAGAGAGAGAGAGAGAGAGAGAGAGAGAGAGAGAGAGAGAGAGAGAGAGAGAGAGAGAGAGAGAGAGAGAGAGAGAGAAAGAGAGAGAGAGAGAGAGAGAGAGAGAGAGAGAGAGAGAGAGAGAAAGAGAAAGAGAGAGAGAGAGAGAGAGAGAGAGAGAGAGAGAGAGAGAGAGAGAGAGAGAGAATAAAATACATTTGACATTTGCATTGGGCGTGTAATACCCAGACAGGCACTTTACAACCATATGTCAATGGTGAAGTGGGGGGAAGGACACCCAATAATCCGGGTACACTTTTCTTCACTACACCCCCCAACTCAACATCAGTGTCCCAATGTCCCTTCTGTACCCACTTATTAAGCAATTCTGTGAAGGTAAGATCAAGCTAAATACACATTCTTTGAGGTGCGTATTCATTTTGGCCATTGTGGGGTGAAGCGCACCATTCAATAGTTAATATTGTTGTACGTTTTTGTGTTGTTGCTGTCTTGGAAACAGGACTATTTAGAAATCTGACCTCTGACCTCTAATTTTGAAAAAGCTTTTCTCATGCATACAGATATACATTCCATTCCATCAGCTTTACATTTAAAAAACCACTGAGACAGGTCACAAATCACTGTAAAGGGCGAATCTGCAGTTGAAACAACAACAAAGCGGACACCCTGCCACAGTGGATGTAGGAATCACTCAACAGATTGCCTCTTTAAGTCAACCAGATGGATGTTATGAATCTAAGAAATCAACTGACGTCTTAATTTACATGATCCATGTGACTCGCAACAGCTATCTCTCTGGCAATGCGTTGTGCTGGGCCGTTACAATGGCATCTTTGTGAGAGGTTTTGTGAGTCGCAACAGGTTGATCTGAAAGCACGTAACACACATACATAGAAAGAAGACCGTGTTAGAAAAAAAAAACATTTGCTGCAAAGAAAATCAACAAAATGCGCAGTAGAAAAAGCAGTCCAGACGCTGACTTTTACCGAGCCGTTGTTGATCACAAACACAGTTGAGTAGCAACACATCTCCAAAAGAGGAAGACAATCCCTTTTCCAAAGTTAGAAGCAGAAGCTTCAGAACACGTGATGAGATGAGATGTGATGAGGCGTGGTGTATGTAGCTCTCCCCTGGGGGGCTGAGAACCCCCCCCCCTCCCCCAACTCTCTAAAACAAGCCCCTCCTCTTAACATCTTCCCACATGGCCGCGGAGCTAAAGCTAGTCTGGGTGTTGTTCTCAACAGCTGTAGCGCTGTTGATGTTAACACCTTCAGTGGGTGAACAACACCCAGATAACAACACTCCTACTCAACTAATCTCTACGCCCCCTGATCCCAGACCCTCCGAAAGGCTTCCTCAAGCACACCCACCCTCTCTTGGAAATAGCAATCCCCCTTTAAAACAACTCAACTGACTCTCCATCTCTACCCCAGTTTCCCATCACACAACCCCTGCCCCAAAAAAACACCTTTAACCCCCCTCTTATAAGGAGCATCAACAAACCAACTACCCCTCTGGCCTCACTGAGCGGCTCCCCTTTATAACAACCAAGAGACCCCTCTACCAACCCATCTAACCCCTCACTGTTTAGGGCTAGAGCTGGGGCTGGCCCGGGGTGGCTGGTTGCAGGGGTCTACAGCCTCCTTGGTGGCCCCTCCGTAGACCTCCACGTCCTGGTCTGTCCAGGGGGCCACATTGCCCAGTGTGCCCAAGGAACAGGCAGCGAGAGCGGATACCTCAGCCGGCTTCAGGACCCTGTCCCACAGGTTGAACTGGGAGAGCTCCCCAACCAGGGCCTGGGAGGCGTCGAAACGACCGCCCAGCGTGTCCTAGAAAGGAAATATAATATGATAGAGATGATAGAGTGAAAGAGAAAGATCAGGGATTACAATACAACTCATCCACCCAGCCAGCCAGCCACCCAGCCAGCCAGCCAGTCACCCACCCAGCCAGTCACCCAGCCAGCCACCCACCCAGCCAGCCAGCCACCCAGCCAGCCAGCCAGCCAGCCACCCACCCACCCAGCCAGCCAGCCACCCAGCCTGACAGAAAAGTCTGGTTCCTCTCAAGGTTTCTTATTACCCTTCTATCCCTCTATCACTCCACCCCATCCATCTCTCCATTCCTCCTCCCTCCACCTCGACCCCACCCTTCTCACTTCCTCTTGCCACAGGATAAGCCACCCCCCCTCAATCTCTCATCCCTCCACCCCTCCATCCTTCCACCACCCATCACTCCATCCCTCTAACTCTCCAACTCTCCAACTCTCCACCAGACCTCCATCCCTCTAACTCTCCACCCCTCCAGACCTCAAACTCTCCACCAGACCTCCATCCCTCTAACTCTCCACCCCTCCAGACCTCAAACTCTCCACCAGACCTCCATCCCTCTAACTCTCCACCCCTCAAGACCTCCATCCCTCTCACCCACCTGCTCCTGCCCCAGAATGAGCACTCCTCCTGGCTTGATGGGGTGCCATGCGGCCAGCCCCTCTCCGCGCCCCTTCAGCTTCCCCCCCTGGTAGGCCTTCCATACCCCGTCTCTGAGGGTCCAGCTCAAACATATGTGCTCCCACACACCCTGGGCAAGGGACAGGGGCAGCTGAGCTACCTAGAAGTGAGGGGAGGGACATTTAGCTCAATCACCAATCAGTCGATCAATCAATCGACCAATCAATGTTATTCATAAAACTATACAAGTATGAACAATAGGAGGAGATAACTGATATGTTTCAGTAATTAATATGATAATGACACACACACACACACTCCTACCTTGTCGTTGATAAGAAGCTCTACAGGGTTGTGTATCCCCTGCAGCAGCACCAGCTCGTTGGGTTGTCCCGGGACGGAGTAGGAGAAG
>NW_026291019.1:775000-777500 GCF_023373465.1 Oncorhynchus keta | reverse complement strand
ACCACGGAACCAGCACCGACCAAGACTACAACGAACTTCATAGCGGCAGCGCGGCGAGATGGGCTAAAGCGATCGATAGATTAGCCTACAAATCAGAGATCAAATTCAGTTGTTAAGATATATTCTACTGAAAAATAAGGTCAGTTTTCTCCCTCACAATCTAGATTACACTAGGCTATGAAAATGCTATAGCCAACATCACTCGTGCGATTTCATAATCCGCTCCTCGATAGCCTATCAGTTGATTAATCTACCTGCTTTTTTCTATGATTAAATAAAACGAATAACCTAGGCCTATATTATAATACGCCACCCCTAAAAAAAACTCCCAACGCGCAGAAAACAAACGACAGCGGTTGACAGACGCGTTTGTTGCGTTTTTCTCTAAATGTAGAAATACCGATTGTTCTGTCAGCAGGCCTAAATCGAAAGACCGTCTCCCTCTCTCGGTGTTGCTAAGCTCCGCTCCTGTCCTCCGTCCGTAGTTACTATGGGAACCGTGACAGAGTAGGTGGGGAGACAGACGAGGGAGTGGAGAGTGTGTATGTGTGGGATGCGTCATTGGAGGTGAAGAGGAAAATAACATTATAAACACCATCTAATACGATAGAGGTGTGTGTGTGTGTGTGTGTGTGTGTGTGTGTGTGTGTGTGTGTGTGTGTGTGTGTGTGTGTGTGTGTGTGTGTGTGTGTGTGTGTGTGTGTGTGTGTGTGAGAGAGAGAGGCCAAAATACTAGACCCGTTTAATGGATTGTGTGTGTGTATGTGCGCGCTCACAGCAGACGCGTGTATGAGGCATACATCCTCTATTACCAGACCGGAACATAAACCTACACTTCGATACGATATCCCCCACGCACAGCACGAGTCTAGTCTAGTCTGCCTGGACAATATACTCTAGTAAATCAAATCAAATTAAACGTTATTGGTCGCCTACATATTTTGCAGATTGTATCGCAGGTGCAGCGAAATTGTTATGTTTTTAGCTCCAGCTGTGTAGTAATATCTAACAACACAAAACAATACAGTCAAATCCCCGCACTCAGAACAGCCTCACTCTGTCGGGGCATGGACTCTACGTGTCGAAAGCGTTCCGCAGGGATGCTGGCCCAAGTTGTCACCAATGCTTCCTTTAGTTGTGTCAAGTTGGCTGGATGTCCTTTGGGTGATGGACCATTCTCGATACACACAGGACACTGTTGAGCGTGAAAAACCCGGCAGTGTTGCAGTTCTTGGCACAAGCCAGTGGCCTGGCACCAACTACCACAGCTGTTCAAAGGCACTTAAATATTCTGTCTTGCCCATTCACCCTCTGAATGGCACACACACACACAGTCCATGTCTCAATTGTCTCAAGGCTTAAAAATCCTTATTTAACCCATCTCCTCCCCTTCATCTACACTGATTGAAGTGGATTTAATAAGGGAAATCAATCATAGCTTTCATCTGGATTCACCTGGTCAGTCTATGTCATGGAAAGAGCAGGTGTTCATAATGTTTTGTCTACTCAGTGTATGTATATGATGGTGGGCCTAGACAGTATGGACAGTTTATGAGTAGAAAAGGTTTACCGCAGTAGTTAGGATAAGCCTTGACTAGAATACATGATATACATACGAAGTGGGTAAAACAGTATGTAAACATGATTAAAGTGACGAGTGTTCCATGACTATGTACATAGGACAGCAGTCTCTAAGGTTCAGGACAGAGTACTGAGGCCAGCTAGTGGTGACTATTTAACAGTCTGAAGGCCTGAAGATAGAAGCTGTTTTTCAGTCTATCAGTCCCAGCTTTGATGCACCTGTACTGTTTCCGGGTTCTAGATGGTAGCGGGGTGAACAGGCCATGACATGGGTGGCTGAGGTCCTTGATGATGTTCTTCTTCTTCCTGTGACACCAGGTGCTGTAGATGTCCTGGAGTGACAGCCATCACACTAGGAAGTCCCATCTGTCCAGTCCATAAACCGCAATGGGAGGCCAGCCAGAGATGGGGAGAGGAGAAGGGAGGACAGGCTGGTTCTGGGAGAGAATGGAGGAGGAACAGGGAGACCAAACTAGAGAGGATTGAGGCCATCCAGAGGAGGACTGGCTGGGGTTGGGAGAGGAGGGGGGACCATGGGTGACCTGCCAGAGTATGGGCTGGGCTGGATGGGGTTGGGAGAGGAGGGGGGACCATGGGTGGCCTGTCAGAGTATGGGCTGGGTTGGATGGGGTTGGGAGAGGAGGGGGGACCATGGGTGGCCTGTCAGAGTATGGGCTGGGCTGGATGGGGTTGGGAGAGGAGGGGGGAACATGGGTGGCCTGCCAGAGTATGGGCTGGGCTGGCTGGGGTTGGGAGAGGAGGGGAGACCATGGGTGGCCTGTCAGAGTATGGGCTGGGCTGGCTGGGGTTGGGAGAGGAGGGGAGACCATGGGTGGCCTGTCAGAGTATGGGCTGGGCTGGCTGGGGTTGGGAGAGGAGGGGAGACCATGGGTGGCCTGTCAGAGTATGGGCTGGGCTG